>NW_016908206.1:265926-312536 GCF_001483705.2 Eufriesea mexicana | reverse complement strand
CCAGCAGGAAATCCATAACGTTGCAAATATACAGTATCTAACCTCGAAAGCCGTAACTTACAAAACCTTGGTTTCCAAAGAAACTGGGCCAAGGCGATCAAGAACTGAACGTGCCGATCGCAAAGAAACAAAAAAGATTGACCGATACGAGTCAACGGCAAGTTCCTCCTCATGGTAGGAAAATCAGAAATTAATTACCTTTGCAAGCCGAAATCAAATAATATCCAGATTCAGTGATATCGGAGAATGCAAGATGCACCACTGGTCTAGTATGTCCACTACACGTCAGCGGAGTTTGTCTCAGATTCGCCATCATGTGTAATTCAAATCCGGGACGGTAATACTTTCCCTTTTCTTCGATGCACCTACACCCGGTAGGGCGCGAAGAAGAAATTTACACACAAATCTACTTCTACACTCCCTGTGAACTTTCGACTATCTATAAATCAAGTTCCAACGAACCGTCACCATCTACGTACGACGCGACACTGAACGTCGTGAATGTAGCGAGCGCACAAAACTGTAGGCCAAGTTCACACAGGAAGAACATTATGGCGGCCTCGAGAACTTTTCAACTCGCTTCAACCAGTTTCGAGGACGAAACATGAGAACGTTGTTCATTCCTGTTCTTCCTTTAATAGACGTTCTACAAAAGTGTTCCTCGTCGATCGTTTAACAAAGATGGCAATGGAATTGTATATAATATAATTTTCGCGAATAGCGCCACCTACTGCAGAACTTTTACATATTTGAAAAATATATTTTAATAAATAATTTTGTGTAATATTATGTTAGGAATTTTCAAAGATATAATAATATAACATTAGACAGTTTAGCTGGTAGAAATGTTAAATAGTCAAGTCAAAAAAAAATAAAGTTTGACTCATTAACATGAAAAATATTTAAAAAATATAACTCATGTATACAATTATAAAAATTTAAAAAGTAATAATTTAATCGATATAATATGATAGATAGCCAATTTATATAATATTATATAAAAAAATTGTTGGTTTATTTAATGGCACTTAATACTTATATCAATCAATGTTGACTCCTTATGTAGTAATATTTTATGAACGTTTCTGGTTATGTTTTATTATGTGAAAAATATTAAAAATATACTTTAGATCGACTTTGCGTCCTTGACAGTCTTTCTTGCGTCTCTCTCTTGAATTCGTGGTTTGTTTTCGTAGTATTTATATCCATCTTTGTTTACCACGTGATTTCGTTGTTCGACCGTGAGTTTCAACCGATCTCTTTCTTTCCCTTCGAATAACCTTAAAGACTGTTCTGGGAAACGTAAACTTGTGCATCGTGCAAAGACTGACAAGCAGCAGGATATGCGAGACAATGTGATAAAAGTAGGTCGAGTTAGAGAAAAGAATGACGAATACGAACTGTGGATAATAATTTACTGTGACTACAGATGGAATTTAACCAATTATCGTAGCATATTGCTACAATACGGTCCTACGAGAGTGCAACAGAAGTTTTTCCAATGTTTTAAAATGTATTTTATTGAAATTTTTATTTGAGAAGATAAGGGTAATATTAAATTGCGATATGATCAGAAATTTCCATTATGAAGAAATTGATTTATTTTTACAATTATTAACACTCAATATATATTTTAGAATGTGTTAGAAAGATTAAAAATATGACAAAATAAAAATTGAAACGCATTTTATTATATTATTTTCATACAAGAGAGAGTTATTTCTATTTTATTATTAGTAAAGAAATAGGTAAATATAAATAAATTTCTGTAAATTTTAAAAAAATTGCCTTTATCCCATGTCGAAATAGCGAAGTTAGTAGCGCGTTAGAACGTAAATCGAGCGGTCCTCCGATCGATTCCTAGCTTTGACAAACTTTATTTTTTTTATTTTCTTTCTTTTTTTTTGTAGGTATCGCAATTTTTTTGATAAATATGTTTTCAAATAAATTGACATATATTTGTAAATAATTATGTAGCATAATTATTTTAAATATTCAAAAATTTGTATTATTTTAAGTAATTTACTATTTAATAAGCAGTATTTTAATAAGTTCTTATTTATTTTATATCTATAAATTTTCCAAGAGAATTATTCTCCATAAAACTAATTGTATGAAAATTTTTAAGGTTAAACAGTGCTTAATATCTGTCTTTGATAAAAGATATAAATAATATGCAATGGATGCAACGATAGTAGAAAAAGTAAAATCATCAAACTGATAATGAAATTATTAATTATTGGAGAGTTCATTAATAAAAATCTATTTAACTTATGTTTATTATTTTTAATGAAATATAATTATAGAAATATCATCATTATGATATTTTTAATTGAATCTTATTTTAATTCCAGGTATGTAATGTTTGCCATAACATTAATGTTTTTTTCCAAACATCCATTACTGTCAAACACCCTTCTTTTCTGAAAGTATTTAACGTTAACGCGTGACCATGTTTACGGTTGAAATAATAACATTCTTTGAAACTGATGGGCTACTCCGTTGAATGCGTCTGGCAGCGACGAATACTCTCATGCGAGTAAACACTAAACGACCCCGTTTTTCGACGAGAAACAATACAGTTTGGAATTACGACGCGTAAATAATACAGAAACAAACCGAATCATGACGGGATGAGAATTTCTAGATAACATTCTACTGCGTTTTTATATGAAGGAGGAAAAATAAATGGAAACCTAATTTATATTAAAAACATGCCTTTGAAGATACAATCGTATTCTGACAATATATACTACAATACTAATGAAGGATAAAGCTGTTTCTGTATAATAAATGTAAAATGTAATAATGGTATCATAGTAGAGTACAGTAATAAGGTAATAGTCTGATAACATAATTAAACAGAATAATGTAATTGGAGACACTTATTTTTATTTAAATTAATAATTCAATAACTGTTTTATGACGTTCATTATCTGGATTTATTGTTATAAATTTGCACAAGTACTGTGAGGAAAGTGTTTAAATAATTATATGTAATAAATATAACACAGACTACAGCTTGTACTTTTTTAACTAGGTTAAGTATATTTTCTAAGCATGATATCTATATTTTGATTATATTTGTTATCTATAGTTGTCAATATACCTCTATCGTGTAACTTTATAATTACGTTTTCGAATGAAAAATTGTAGGGCATACTCCATGTTGTCAGACCTAGAAACTTTTAATTAAATCGATTGACCAATTTATGCCTCATGGAAAACGAATGATATTGTATATTAATACGATATATGTACAGAATAGGAATTGAAAATCTAATCACGTAACACTCGTGTAGGTATTTCATTTAAAAATAATAATTCTATAAATTTATATTTCGATACTTTCAAAGATATTAATTTGTATTTTTAATTAAATGTAATAACGACTGAAAAAGACAAAAGGATGTAATTGTATTAATATTCTTTGAATATATATTATTTCAAATAGCCAAATAGAAAGAAACATTCTATCCATTTCAATTTTTTTAATGTTCTTCATTGATTCTCATTTATATTTCAGATTTTTTGCGGAAAATGCATACTCTTGCCTATGAATAATTTTCTTTTTTCGCTATATATTTGGAACAGATTGCGCATGTACGAAATATGCAGCCAGTGACTTTTGCACAATCTATATTAATATAATCCTGATTTTGGGTCAGCTTATCAAATTGAATAAAACAAAAGCTAATGGCTCGTGTGAGACCTGCAGTTTCCAATGAAACAAGAGAGTTTCATTTAAATGTGTAAATGCATTATTATTATCGCATTTTATCGAAATATAATGTATTCTATCAATGAAATTACTTTTTACTGAAAGTAATTCAATTTCAATATTGAAATTAAGGGAGAGAGGGGGAAAAAAGGAACGGTCAGGTAATAAAAAATATATTATGGACTTAATGATGTTATGAATTATTAATATGCTTCTTTATTTTAAACCTATCGTATCGCACAATTATCTCAAAGAGTAATGAATTTATTCGATTTGTATTATATTGGCAAAGCCAAGTTCACTGATATCTGTAGACTTTAATTCATTTCGAACAATCTCTCAAATTCAATGAAAGTTTAATTAGCAGTCAATTACTCTAGGAAAAAAGTTAAATTTCAGCTATACAGCATTTTCTCGCCTGTTTTTATTGCTTTAGCTTGTGCTTTTAATATTATTTAGTATGGAAAATTTATTTCACAAATGTTCCTTAATAATGATATATAATACTTGCGTTTGATAAAGTGTAAATTTAAATTACTTGTAAAATGTACATTAGTTCCATAATATCTATAATAAAGGAATACAATAAAAATAATGAAAGTGAAAAGCAAAAATTGTATTTCTAAGATAGAATATGTGTCAGCTATAATAAACGATTGCCCTGTTTTACCCTTTGCAGGATGTAATGTAAACGCAAATAGATCTTGAATTTCTGAAAAAATAAATTTGTAAACTATACCAAGGCTGTAACAAATAATATAATTAAAACAAAATTAAATGAAATATATATTTATACAAATTATTGAATTGTATCATATTTATTAAAAATAATATATCAAAATTATTAGTTATTAATTAGTTATTTCTAATATGTTTTCTTTTTCTCTATTAATTAGCAACGAAAAAAAAAAATAAATAAATAGTCATTTCATAAGCACGAATGTCGAATTAACGAACGAGCATCCTTTGGAACAGGTAGCAGGTCATAAATGTCAAAATGGATAATCCTTACGAGCATCGTAAATCAGAAAGTTACATTTTTCCATACGTCTGTTTTCAAATGCTACAGGCTCAGATTTTACGTTTTCGCGCGCCTGTTGCGCTGCAACGCGCGTGTATGTCGCGCTTTGAGCATACATGCGACGTATATACCTATACTCTATACGCGTGCACATACTCACACGTTTGTAGTCAAAGTCGCGTGTTACACGGGGGCAAACGACGAAAGGAAAAGCACGTCGGATGTCAGAATTTCGCGACGACAAGAGCCTGTGGAGTTTGTTTCCGTTGTATCTACGGATCTCGTGTACGAAAACAGGGAAAGGCACTTTTTAAATCCGACAAAAAAATCGCAAAGCGTCGCGTGCGGTTAGCAATGGCCATTTGCGCGCTGTGATTGGTCAATTCCCGCACGTGCGCACTACCCCATTTTCGGGCAACGATGCGAAAGGGCTCGGCGTACCGTGCTCAGTCGGTTTTAGTCGTTGTGGTAGGGAGGATGTTGTCCGGTGATTTGCCGGCGACGAAGCATCAAGCGAAGTTTGGTTAACGTTTTCCGTTGGATTGTCGCATCAAGAACATTAACTGTTATGGACGATAAGGGACACGCACTAAACGTGTTGGAAAGTTCTACGTCGCAATTAAACGTGTTGGCTTTTCGTTCGCGAATGTTTACGTGGTAAGCTTGTGTGCACGAACTGAAAATACAGAGGGTCCTTTGGAAAGTCGCGATTGTGCAACGTTTACACGTGCGTTCGATACACGAGCGTCGATCGATTTGGCCGTTTGTCTATCAGCAAGACTATTTTCCGAATCCAGTGAAAAATGAGAACTACATCGTTGCTCGCCCTCGTTGTCTGTCTGCAATGTCACGCCATCCTCGCTGGTAAGTCTTTCAGACTTCATCTTGCACAATTTGCCAATTTTTAATTGCGACGCATATCATGTAATGGCGGCTGGCGTGATCTTCGAACAATAGATCGATGTGACGCCATGTTAAATCTATTACGACGAAAATTCGAAAATGCTATATACCCTGTCCTTATAATTAGTTATTTTGTTCGTGAAAGGAGTAAAATAGTGTTTATGGGGGTAAATTTATATGGAATTTTATCTACATCCAGGAATATTTATGGAAAAAGTGTCTAAAATATTTCGTTCCGTCAATAGTTCGATTCGTCTGATTTGAACTTTCAAACATGGCGAGGGGGTAAACGTCCGCCGTTTTAAGTCACGTGACATTGAATTTAGATTTATATTTCGCTTCTAGTAATATATATAAAATTTTGTGACGTGACAACCACAACGTGAAGTTGTTTTAATAGCAAAATAAACGTATTTTCCTATTAAAAAGATTGAAATATAAAGTGAAAAGAAATATTTGGATTAGATAGAATAAATAGCTGCAGATAAGAATAATAGAGTACAAGTAATGTAATATATATATAATCGTACCTCGTCTGCTGTCGCGCCGCTGATATTCGAGTTATATATATATATATATAATGCAGATATTTGCGTTATAAAATACACATAATTATATAAAAATAAATAAGCAGAATTTACAAATAGATATTTATTTATATAATAAATATACATTATGCAATTTACTTGTATTATATTTTTTAAAATATATTTTTTCAGTTGATAAAAATTAAATTTTTTCGTTATAATAAAAAATTTTTCAATTATCGTGAGTTTCTTTATACGTGCCAAATATTGCGGTTATTAATTAATTGAGAAAGTTATACATTTTAAAAATATGTATATTATTCGTGATACAAACATCGAGTTAAAGTAGTTTATGAGTTAATTCCACTGAAATAATATTGGAATTCTCTATCATGGAAGTAAAAATAATGGCTTGTTTGAATTCACACGTTGGTTTAAAACAGAACATTTCTGTAAAATGTAGGATATTGATTTACTTTAAAACGTAATACCGAATATACACGTATCGGTTTCTAAATAAAAAGTCAAATATAAAACTAATTTGATTTCTTTTTCAATTTAAATAAACAAGAAATTGCATAACGTGTTATAAAATTATATTTTACGTTTACCTTTCTCGCATTCATAACTTTTCAATAATCGGAATAAGCAATCCTTCACTGCATAAAATATAACAACGCCGTCATTACATGATATTCTCAAAATATAATGCATTGTTTTTTTTTACAATTTTTACAATTCCATGTAAATAAATAGTACATAAGTATACATAAAAAAATTAAATTTAATAAATTCATACAGGTTTTTTTCTTGAAGAAACAAAACATTCGTAATATACTATTATGTATTATATTTATACATAATATTTTCCTGCTCAGGTAAGCTCATCAACATTTACATTTTTTTTTTTTAATTTATATTTTTACTTATTATTCATTTTACAGAATTTGTAAAATATAAAACCATTGTTCGTTTCATTATAAGATACACGTCCCTCGCTGAACTTTCGAAATATTACAACGTTCTTCCATTTGTCGGTTATATTCTAAAATTCTACGTATCCGGACGCGTCGGGAAGCGTTCGCTCAAGCTTCTCCGCCATTCCTCCGTTCTTTGTTTACGTTTTCGTTCACCTTGGGCAACGCGTCCCGGCTAAAACCAACGAAGCTTGTAATCGAATTTCCTGGAAGGGAATCGATACGGGTTTAGAGCTCTGTTGATATTGATCTGCATGATTTTTGTTCCTCGATCACGCCACATAGGATCACGGGCGAAATCCAATGTCACTCGTGGCTGTCTGCGCATCGCAGATAAAGTGCTTAGTGCGTCGCCACAACGCATTCGCCATTGTTGCCAGAAAATTCCTTCGAATAAACGCTGCACGATCGGAATCGCGTCGCCGGGGAAATTATTGTCCACTGTCTCGCGTAATTCTTTTCTGACACACGTTCAAATTGCTTGAATTTTTCTTGGCCGGAAGGCTACCGTTGAAAGTCCTTCACGCGTGCGTTGGATTTTCGTGTTTGACGGTGTGTGGAGGTCAGACGAGTTCCTCGAGTATCTTGTTTGTCGGAGGTTGTTGTTCTAATACTCGTGATGCTTTGAGGTTTGTGCCTGCACTTTTGTTTGTTAATCGTGATCAGTTTACACATACGTTTCCCTATGAACATTGCGGATCTTGAAGTCTAGATTTCAATCCCTTAAGAATTTAATTATTTTACAAAAATCGGTCAGACCTCCTGAATCTTTTCTTTGTTATCGATTTAGTAAACGACCGTGATGTTTAATAACGTATCGTGATGAAAATGATTAAAAAATTGGTGTTTTAGGAAATATGGATATTCTTATTAACACTAGCATGGTGGTTAATTGAAGATTAATTTTAGGTTAATTTTTAAAATAATTTTGGTCGGTTAAAGATTAATTAAATAGAAAAATGATATGAATATATAGATAAAATGTATGGAATGTTATCTAGATTGCTAGATAACAAGGATTATAGACTAATAGGTAGCTGATTAATTTAATTTATATTTTGTATTTTACGGTGTAAATACAAAGATTAGTTAAATAGAAAAATGATATGAATATATAGATAAAATGTATGGATGCTATCTAGATTGCTAGATAACATGGATTATAGACTTACAAGTAGCTGATTAATTTAATTTATATTTTGTGTTTTACGCTGTAAATGTAAAGTACGAAATTAAATTATATTTGTAAATTGCACAATAAAAATAAAAATTGTGAAGATTTATGATTCAGAAGTAGTCGAGGGTTAATTCTTTTAGGATGAAGTTTAAATGCTTGTGGCTTTTTAAAATATTCTTAAAGAATGGTCAGACAGACAGAGGTTTTCACAAAAGATTTTCAGAGTCAATTCCTACCTTACCTTCCCTAGGGGGCACAAGAAATTAATTTTGTTTGATATTCAGATACAACTGCCACTATTTAAATTTGAATTGCTTAATTACCTTTCAATCTGTGTCCAGTGTGTAATTCAATATTCCATTTTCTAGAAGGGAAGCAATTTTCTTTAATAAAATCATCTACATCCTCAGCCCTTTCCTCGAATCCCTGCTCAGCCCACAACCCCTCTGAGCCATAATATCCAACAAGAATTTATCACGCAACAAACGCCCTAGTTTCTCCTCTAAATATACCCAAACCATTTCGATTCCAAACACGTGTTTCCATTTTCCATAGAAATTCTGGAACACATACTACCGCATTGTATCACGCCTTCACAGTTCTCCACTCTTCGCCTCCCTCTTTCTTTTCCTCTCACAGTAATAATTCTTCCCTGCCTCCAGTTTCTTTTCTCGAACGATTTTCACGATCCAGGTGCACGCACGTTTAGCCCGGCGCGAATTGAAATTTCTCGTAGGCGAGTTTTACGGTGGTGCATTACGCTCGGTCGAATGGTCGAGAGCGCTTTATGGGAAGCTGGAATCGCGCGTCTGCACGCTGCTGGAAGTTGTAACAGCTAACGAGTAGGGTGGAACCGCCCCATCCTCTGAAGTTTCCTCTCTGACGGCCTTTAAGAAGCGCGTCGCCTCTGCCCTCTTGCTGCACTCGTCCTCGGAAACGTTTGTTTCCATCCTCTCGAGCGGCGAGAGGGCAGGGAAAAGAGCCGAGTAATTTCGAGGGAAATTTTTGGAGCTGAAGTAATGCCGGCACAATTTCAGCGATAACCTTCTTTTCTTGCTTTCTTTGTCTTTTCCTTCGACCTTTTCTTCTGTTCCCTTTACCATTCTTCGAGTTGTTTGCATGGTCTGCCTCTTGGAGATTTTTCGAGCGTCGTTGTCGGTGTTCATTCGCAGACAGTACTCGTCGAGGAGTTATGAAACCGGCCTGGGAATTGTTACGAGTAACAGGTTCCGTTAATGGCGGAGAATGTTGCGGGTGACGCCTTGCATGGGGTGCTTTGGCAAAGAATTGGGTATACACGTGTCTTCCAGGGTTGTTGACGCACGTTGGAATTGCATTTCTTTTCAATAATCGGGCTAATGTGGAAATGTTAACATCCTTGATGCTCGTGGAATTTGGGATTTCCTGGAAATCAGAGTACACTTAATTCTGTTTTTACACGATAGATACGTTCCCGAGGAATACGTGTAAAACAATATATTGTATCTATGGAAAAATGGAAGATTGGTTCCAATCCCAAGAAATCAGCTAACATGAGTTTTCGTGTTAGGATCTTAAAGATTTCATTTCATAAAGATTGCACATGCATCATACAAAGTAAATTATCATTTGAAAAGGAAGAAACACATGTCACTAATTCATGAACACAAAAATTAGGCAAGATAATACGAGTTACACGTAAAAAGATTTTATTCGTTGTCACTTTCTCACAATAAACGCATACATTTGCGTAAGACTACAATATTACAGCTATCACTAGAAATGTCTTGGTTATCATCTTCGTGTATTCGTTGTCACTTTCTCACAATAAACGCATACATTTGCGTAAGACTACAATATTACAGCTATCGCTAGAAATGTCTTGGTTATCATCTTCGTGCTCCATTGGTGAAATTCTTTCTGTAATCTTTTGAACAAAATTAGGACTAGCCTCCTGTGGTGCCGATGTTTCAGTGGATTTAAGAACGAATTCAGTAATTAATCGTTGTGTTTGTGTTTTGGCTAGGCCAAAAATTTGGGTCGGTCGTGTTAAATCAAAATAAGTCGTGTGAAAGGAGAATTAATTTTTCCTTATTCGTGTTAAATCAAAATCGTGTAAAAACAGAATTTGGTGTAGTTAGGTTCTATTTGATTTTAGTGCATGTACATATATTATAGTAAAACAGGAACTTCAAAGATTCTAATATTAATGTTAGTATTCATAATTAATATTTAAGAAATTAATTTCATTAATTTCATAATTAAGTAATAATTAATTTTAGTACCTGTTTATTTAATTAGAAATTATATATTATCAAATTATTAATAACTATAATATATTAGTATTTTTAAAATATAACATATAGCTTGATCGTACGTTAAATGATAATTTGGGGAGTTTGAGGATTTTAAGAATCGACATATACAGAGATAAAGATATTTCAGTAGTATTTCAGTCGGAGTAATCTAAAATTCTGTTTTACTTTAAACTTTAATCTTTGTAGCAGAGAAACTTCGAGTTGCTACTTCCTTGTAGTTAAAGTCTTCAAATGTAAAGAGTTAAGTATCTAAAACTTCATTTTATTTCATGAAGTACATTTTTAACGTAGTTCGCATAAAACAAGTATCGTACAGCTTCAGAAAGTTAAATAAAAAAGAACAGGTAAGAGTGAAAAAATAAAATGGAATAGCATTCAAATTTGAAGGTAATTATTTAGCTATTTCACTTATCGTGCAAAATTTCGCTTCTTTTTAAAATATATTTTTAACGACATACGAAATATGAGATCGGAGACACGTTCGTATACTATTTTCTTTTAATCCAAAGTTCCTCTCCTTTCTGAAATATATTTTACCGATGGTTATACAAAAAGAAAATAGGGGAGAAAAATGAGAGTACGAGAAATAGAATGGAATAGGAATAAAATTGTTTCAAAGATAATCCTCAACTTGGACGGAAAAATAAAAGGAAGCCTGAATTCCGTAGAGAAAGCTACTAACACTGGCGTAATATCTTAAAACATTCGCATTCTGCCGCCATTGCGATACACGTTAAAACAAAAATACCTTCGCCGACGTGTCGTTCAAAGGAATTCTTCAAAATTCCGCCTAACGATCCTTTGCTAACAAAGCGTGTTCCAAGAACCGTTATTAATCCACGAAACCCGTAACGTGCACTCTCCATACCCTCGACGAGCAGCAGCACTCGTAAAAAATACGCGCACTTGACCCTTTTATAATTAGCGCTCGTTGCTCTTTCCTCACCCCCACTTTTCTCTCACTTTCCCTTCAGTGTCATCGACTCGTTTCGCTTTATCGGATTCCATCCATCGAGAACTCATCATCGCGAATTTCTCTTTGGTACTCCTTGGTAACCGAGGCTACCAAGAACTTGGCGAGGAGTATCTGTTCGTTATCCTCGTGAAAACCAGCCCGGAAACATCCCGAGGGACCGTGGCGAGTCGAAGCTAAACCGAATAGGAGTCGAATAGGTGGAACTTTCTCGTCGGATTTTGATCCAACTGTATATAGCGACGATATGGTAAATTTTAACCTTTCCAGGCTAGGTTATTTTACCTTTGGATTGTGAAGATTTTAGGTATTTTTAGCTCGTAGATTGTTTGATTTATTAGCGAGGACTTTTCATAGATGTAGGATACAAATTTTTATGGAAGAATTAATTTTCGGTGGATCGATTTCAGTTTGAATAATTTAAAGTAGAAAGCAATGGCGAGCTACCTTATTGACAATCAGCCCCACAGAAACGTTCATACTTTATTTAGCCCCTGTGTACAAATTTGAACGAGACCCTTCAAGGTTTAGACAAATTATTAAGTATATTGGAAATATTATTAGTGAAAAATTGAGATGGTTTATTGAAACTTCACGAGAAGTAAGAAATATATTTATGAATTTAATTTCTTTGTTAACCCTTTGCACTCGAGGGGTGATCTGCAGTAGCCATTTAATAAAATTCTAAAGACTGATATTAATTAAATATGGAAATAGAATAATTCTACTTGTTAAATTATATACGATCTTTCATTTGCTATTTTAAAAAATACCGTCGAATTTGTAGCAGAAAATATTTGAATTGCTGTTTTTCTTTTTCTGAAAAATCGTCGAGTGCAAAGGGTTAATAAATTAAAAGGAATTTTAAGTTTCCAATTTTAGGATTGTTCCAGAACAAAGGTTGTTCAGAAAATTTGTAACAGAAATTGTGAAAATTTGTAACAGAAAATCTACAAAATTTGTAACGGAAAATTTTCGAATTGCTGTTTTTCTTTTTCTGAAAAATCGTCGAGTGCAAAGGGTTAATAAATTAAAAGGAATTTTAAGTTTCCAATTTTGGGATTGTTCCAGAACAAAGGTTGTTCAGAAAATTTGTAACAGAAATTGTGAAAATTTGTAACAGAAAATCTACAAAATTTGTAACGGAAAATTTTCGAATTGCTGTTTTTCTTTTTCTGAAAAATCGTCGAGTGCAAAGGGTTAAGGAATTAGAAGGAATTTTAAATTTCCAATTTTAGGGTCGTTCCAGAACAAAGGTTGTTCAGAAAATCTGTAACAGAAATTGTGAAAATTTGTAACAGAAAATCTACAAAATTTGTAACGGAAAATATTTGAATTGCTGTTTTTCTTTTTCTGAAAAATCGTCGAGTGCAAAGGGTTAATAAATTAAAAGGAATTTTAAGGTCCCAATTTCAAGATTACTCCAGAACAAAGGTCGTTCGTCGTTGATGTTAGGGGATATTTATCCAACACAAACGTAACGAAGGGTTGGGAAATTATCGATGTTAATTTTCTGAAATGCAACGTCGTTCAAGGTGAGTTATTCGACGTTGCGCAATGCGTCAGGAGATTCTTGCCAAGACAGTCTTGCGAGGGTTTGATTAAATTTCTTGATTATCTTGATTCGTCGTGTTATGCAGATGAATGGTGGTTTCAAAGTCACGGTGCTTCGTGGCCTTGAAAGTCTGTCTGGAAGACGCGTAGTTGGAATTGTATCTCTTCTTTTACCTTTTATCTTTTTCCTTGGTTGTGTTGACTATGTTGATTGTAGCGTCTTTGAGAAAGTCCGGCGTTTAATGGAATAAATTTTTCGCTTCAACAAGTTGGAGAGATGAAACAGCAGGGTGGAGGTTAAAGTTGGGATGGACGCTTTTAGCGTGCCTTTTTTCTTCGTTTGTTTGGAGTTAATTAGATATATTTGGGCAGCAAGATTGAATGTTCGTTTGATGCTGTTCTGGCTTGAAGAGGGTGAGAGGGGATGTAACGGTGAATGTGAAGAGTTGTGAATTATAACGTTTAAATATTATAAATTACATTTTGTATCGTGTATTATGCATAATGTTGCTTATTGATTTATATTATTGTTTATTTTCATTTTTGTATTCAGATACTCGTATTTCTTACGTCTTAATTAAAACCACGTTGTCAGCATGCTGCTACCCCTTTTTATTTGCATATTTGTGGACGTTGTATTTAGGGAAGCAATTTAATTATGCACACAAACATTCATAGCTTCCATTTAGTCTCGCAAGGTCTGACTAATTTTAATCAATAGATTGTGCTTGCTTTGTTATTAAAAATTCAATTTCCAGCTTCCTATGCATCTCGTTGCAATATGCAGAGACGTGCACACACAAATGTGTGTAAAAATACCATTTGTATTAGGAAATATTAATTATTGTTTCGTTCGAAATAACTAATTTCCTTACATCGAAGTAAAATTGAATTAAATTTAATTGTTGAAGAGATATAATAATATTTTATTATTACCTACGATCTCTAAATTGGAAGATCCTTTGTTTTACTCCCAAAAGCACGTATGCATGTCACATATGTCATATATTGTCCTGTACACGTGCGTTTATTTGGACAAATGCGCACGAATACACAGTCAGCCATGTACCAAAAGTCACGGGAATTAAAATACGAATACTTTGGTACACGTGTACTCCGATACGTACATAATTTACACCCAATAGGAACATCCAATCCTTTGTGTTAGAGATGCGACCCTCAGTTGCCATTCAGCAAAATTCGGGATTTATAAATGATATTAAGGTATTGTTATGATACAAGGTATAGTGAAACAAAATATATGTTATATAATTTCTTCTTATTATCGCCGTATTCTTATTACACTCTTTATGCAGCAATTTTAACCCTTTGCACTTCACTGGTACCTCTATAGTGGCATTATTAATCTCTAATTTGTTATTTGGTTTTATATACACTAATGAAGATGAAAAGAGAGATCAGTATTATGGTTTCAAGAAAGTTACAGGTGTTTTTAATTTTCTCTTTCCAAAATAAAATTAATTCCAAAATATTTTCCCCTGTAAAAGTCTGTTTTACCAAAGTAAACAATTTTCGGAATACAAAGGGTTAAGTTGTGTTTCAAGTAGCATCATAGGCTTCGAGTGGAAAGGGTTTCATCAATCTCATCCTAACATGATCTAGATAATCAAACTTCAGCATATGTATCTTCGTTACCAGAACTAGAATTTTTAAAAATTGTATATTTTCTATTATTTTTTTTTAAATAAATGTAAATATAAATATCAAGAATATCAGGAAAGCAAATTACTCGACTTTGAAGTGCAGTCAATATTTCAATTTTCAATATTTGTGATAGATTCTAATTTCGACTGTACCTATAATCATACTGGATAAAATGTCGTTCGATTTGTTTATTTCTGATTAACAAAACGGTCGAAATTATGGTTAATATGAATGCGTCTATTGTTAGAGAGCCTCTTCATCGGACCAACTGTGATTTCCGTAATTTTTAATGTTTTTTTTTAAAGGAAAGTCGTGAATACCGGTGAAGCAATAAGTTAAAGATACGCGTACGAATGAAATGCGAAAAGAATTGACTTTCTTTCATGAAAAATCGTCAATGGAGGCTGAAAGAATTGGGGTCTAGACGGGAATACCCCTAAAGCGCGGAAGCAGCAGGGAAATAAAATAGGCTGGTCCGCGGGATATTTTGCCCAGCGTAATTGGGCCGCGACCGAGAAACTTTGAGGAACGTCGCCGCTTACATGCACAAACACGCGCAAACATGGTCACAGATACGGTGTGAAACGCGTGCAAATGCCCTGAAACGTGCAGCAACGTACACAAACGCGAGTGGTATCGCAGTTTTCGCTGGCTTTCGACCTTCGTCGGTTATTAGCGCGAATTTAAATGTCCTTTCTCGCAAGCGGAGTGAAAAAATCTCTCGTTATCTTTGAAAGCCGTTTTCGTCCCGTGCCAGAGAGCCTCGAAGCTTGCCACGCGGTGCCCGAGGGATGCGGAAACGTGCCGGGGTATAAAGTGAAATTGAAAGGAGACCCGAGGAATTTTCCTCCACCCGACCACCCTTCACGCTGTCACGAACCACCCTCGACCGTCTCTTTCTTACCCGACCCGGTGTACGCCACCGTTGGATACGAGGTTCGTGTAAAGCCCCGGGCTTTGCCGGTGTTATTTAAGCAGTGGTAGAGTTGTACGTACGGCCAGACGAACCGCGCTCCGTTCGCCTTATCCTCTGCCACACTCCTTACGCGGACCTTCATTTCTCCTCACCGTTCTTCCTGCTCCAACCCGTTGCTCCGTGATTAATCGCTCTTTGATCACTTTCCAAATTGGCTAATGATTCGGAGGTGATCGATGACGTCGACGGGCTGACTGCTGATACAGGGATGGTCGAGAAGGGTGGGTGGTGTGTTGTATCCAGGATCATTTTAGTTTGCAAGGGATAGTGTTGTGGATAGCTGATGATTTTTTGGGTACTTCAGATTGTTTTATTCAAGTGTAAAGTATTAGGTGTTGATATTAGACTTAGCGTAGGTTAAATGTGTAGAGATAGGGTGGAACACGATATAATTACTATTTATTAACCATAAAATATACAATGCAATATGCGGTGACGGTAAAGACTACGAATATAATCTATCTATTAACTAAACTCATAACTACAACGACACAATTATACCTAACAACACGAATACAACTAACACCTTTTCTCACAACTCTCTCTACGAACTCTAATATACTGCACGTACTACGACAGACTCCACACTCACGCCCTTGCATCCCTATTTAAAACCATACATTCTATCCTCTTTCATACCTATTCTCTCTTTCCAATCACACTTTCCCACGCACTCCTCGCAATCTTACCCTCAGCGGGTCACTTAGCCCAAACACTCAAACGCATTCCTAAAGACACTCTTCACTTTCATCCGATACATTCATAAACATCCCGTCCACACGATCCTAGCGCACGATCATTCATCCTTTCGCACGCACTCTAGATAACACGCTCATCCTGCGATACCACAAATGTTTTTCATTTTTGATTAAAATTCTACATTTGATATTATCGCTCTTGTCACTCAAGTTCACGAGTTTTGTTATATATCACTAGAACTACCGATCTTTAATGGGTACCTATAACGTGCACAGATTATAGTAATTTCAGCGATACGATGAATATGAGTGAATATATTGATTACAGTTCTTTGTTAATATGAGTTGATACCAAATTTATTGTTAAAGCAGGTGTATGTAGGATCGGGGTGTGTGGATTGGCTAAAGTAACGTTGTTTTACTGCTTCTTAAAATACAATAAATTTATACTTATTAGCTACGAAACTGGAGACCCGCTACGGGTACGCTCGACTTTTACTTGTTAGACCCTATCTTGAAGACCGCGAAGGACTGGACTGGTCTTGCCCGTGCCCTGGCACCCTTATTTAAGCATTCACTCTGTCCTTTTCCATACCCAGGCTTTCCTTTGCAATCATACTTCTTTCCTACGCAACCTCGGAGGGCGCGGTGCCTTCAAACACTCTGCACGCATATCTAATCTTTCACTCTAACCTAAACATTCATTGAAATCGATCCTCTTGCGTGTGGTCTCTTTCTTTCTGGGTCCAGACACACCTGCCACTCTTCCAGGGCCGTCCTTATTCCAATCCCACATGTATGTGTTCGGTGATTGTAAAAAGGAAAATTCTGGGACCAGTCATTTTGACTAGGTTGGTAGTTTTAGTGATATATAGGCTTCTTCTCTTATTTTATTTTTCCAAAATTTGCATACTTGTGGTTGTTCATTTCTGAGGTAATGTGTTTGAAGTTCTAAGTATGAATTTTAGTTGTTGGTTAAATTCCATAATTTTGTTGAAGATATACAATTTTCTTTTCTAATAAGTATAAAAATCGTGTGCTTTGTAATAGTATTGATGAATAAAGTGTCTTACGTGTATCCCACGAGTAGAAGTAAAAAGAAGACTAAAAAAAGATCGAAATTTTATTAAAAAGTTCCAACAGGTAGACTAAAATGGCATTTCAAAGGATTCTACTTCAAACTATCGACAAACTTTTATAAGAAGACAGACATCGTGGAAAGATCGATGTTAGCACTTCACAAATTTCGTCAATGCGTCCTCCTTCCTTGTACTACTTTTCACCAGGTATTTGACCCCTATATATTCTATTTTTGATATACCATGATAAAATCTCAACGAGGTAAAATATAAATATCTAACGTCCTCGTAATTTTTTAATAAAACCTTCTCCAATATATCAGATCTTAGGATCATATCTTAAGGGTTAAAATTAAACGCGAAATCAGTGTGAAGCTTCGTCACGAATACTGTTCGTGTTCGTGATAGTCGAGTGTTATGTGCCGGTAATTATGAAAGTAATTTAGATCAGACACCTTTTGTTTCGAAGCTTTAAATATATTATACATTAAGAAATTAATTACAAGACCAGAAACTAAGTCTGATAGTCTAATTCGTTACTATTTTGCCAAAAGTAATTTTATTTTAATGTAATGTAAACGAATGCAACTGAAAATAAGGGAAAAATTCAATTGTTTCAGGTTTTTGACTTGGATCACTTTCATAATTACCACCACATGTTTCAAGTGTAGCAAGTTTAAGTATAGGATTTAAGGAATTTTAAAAGGGCTTTAAGGATTATAAGGATTTAAGGAATTGTTTTTCAGGAAACTTTGATCATTTTATAATTTATGGTTTATGATAAATTATAGTTAATAACGAAAATAATAATTTGTAGTTTATGATAAATTAAAATTTACTGTTTGAAGCAATTATTAAGAAAGAGGAACTTGGATCATGTTTGCTCTTTATGGTATTAGCTTAATTTAATTAAAAATGAATACTTCTTAACCCTTTGCACTCGAGAGGTGCCTCTTAGTCGCCATTTAATCACATTCTAAAGAACGATGTTAATTAATATATCTAATTTAAAATAATTCAATGCGTGGAATGTCGAGGTAAAATAATGCCACGTCTTAATTTCTAGTCTTAATTCTAGACTTTATGGAAGAAAATCTTGGAATTACTATTTTCCTGTAACGAAGAAATCGCCGAGTGTAAAGGGTTAAAATCTATGTCAACCATTACTACAATAATCTTACACATCTCTCTTAATACCAATCTTTTGTTCATCAACTGCATCGTAGACAACCCTAACAGGTCCTGTCTTTATCCTCGAGCTCATAAAAATATTGTGTCTTTAACCCTTTCCATTTTGCAAATTTTTCTATACTTATAAAGAAGTAAGAATTCGATGCTTTTCTTAAAATTGATTTTTCGTGAACGAAAGAACCGTCGAGTGCAAAGGGTTAATTTTGTAGACATCGAAGGAATGATTTCGAAGATTCCTCTTATTTCTTAAACTTCGACCGAACATTGTATTAATATTTCGCAATTATTTCTCGCTTGAAATGTTCCAAGTGCCTGTTTCAATTATCCCAAACGTAGAAATTTCTTGAAAATTACGTGGATCGTGAGGTGGCGAGGGCTATACGTATAAATCCGTGGCAACGATTTACCATTGGTTCTGTAAGACGTAAACTTATGAAACAGGTCCCAGGAGTATCCTCTCGAATGTCATTGCTACTGGCGTATGGTGTCGTTACTTCCGCTATTACCTCTTGCTTGTACTTTTATCTCTTGGTCTGCCCTCACGGTTTCATCTCCCGGTACCTTGTTTCGTCTCTTAAGAACTAGGGTTCCCTACGTTCCAGAAATTCAGAGCTTAAAATTGTCGCGAAAATTGTTTCGAATAGGGCAGGGAAAGGAGAAATCGAATCGTGGATGGCAATCATTGTTCTACGTTGATAGAACGTAGTTTGAATCGTTTGTGTAGTTGGGAAAGTGATGATAGAAGAAAATTATTTTTGTCGATAATAAGGAAAATTTATTATTATTGATAATATTATATATGATATTGATGTCATATGTGAGTATAATTATGAAAGTGGTCTAAGTCAACGACTTAAGAGGAATGAATTTATTATTTATTTCGTGTTGCATTCATTTGTATTACGATAAAATATATTTATTTTCTACAAAACAGTGAAGAATCGAATCGTTAGATCGAGTTTGTAGCTTTATCGCAATTAATTTTATAATTTATGATGTATTTAAAGGCCGAAGTTTTTAATATTTCAGAAGCAAATATAAGTGACTTAGACCACTTTCATAATCACAGACACATATATAATATATAATGTATAATAAATCCCATGTAATTTAAAAATATGTAAATGTTTATTTTTTAAACATTTCTTGTATCTTTTATATTTTTCACACTGTACACATTGTTTGCTAAGGGAAATCGTTATCTGATTTGGAAGGATCGAAATTACTCGTGAACTGATAATTTTAAGGCAAAATTCCAAGATTTTAACAAATTCCAAAATTCCAAAATTCTAAGCTAATTTATTTTATTTCCAAATGTTTTCATATTCTCGTATTAAGAAATATTTCGAGACATTTGATTACCGTGGTTTCTGTAACAAAACCTTCTGCTTCAGAAAATCTCTTAATTATTCAAGAACGTAATAATCCGTGGGAGACAAGTTCAGAGAACAAGCAAGACGCTGCAGAACTTCGTATTCCAATTCAATTAGCTTTTGTATTGTGGCGGCTCTCCCAAACTCGACATCAGAGGGATTCACAGCAACATGGAGTTCTCGCGAATCTTCGCCTAACCATCTTATCCTTACAAATATCCAGTTCGGTCATAAATAACTTCCGTCCTCTTTTCTTTACACTCTCCATTTCCTAAGACATTTCGAAGTTCGTGTTAATTCGTCGTATATCACCTTTTGATATTAACAATTATCCATATCGACCATTTTCTATTTACGTGGTTACTTGAGAATAGGAGATGTTTGATTTTCATGTAAGAATGAAAATTATTTGCAATAATTTGTAATATATATTTTATTAAAATATATATTATACTATATACGCGGTATGTGACACAGGGTTGATATATATTTGTAATATAATTTAATAATGAATTTTTGGTGTAGTTTGTGTATGCATACAACACCTCTGTTCTCACGTCTAAAGCCTGTTGAGAAACTTTACTGATTAATCCACTAGTTTCTTTCCTAGTTCAATTTTCTTCTTACTTTCCATCTCTTCTCTTTATTATTCAAGGTTTATTTAAATTTAAATTGGGTTTATAACTTATACACCTATATTTTAATTCTTTGAATTCTTTCATGATTCGAATTTCATTCCAGACTAGAAATTTGACTAGAAATTCCAGAAATTTCAATGCTATTATCGACATAACCAATAACAAACATTTTTTTAAATTCTATAGTATCGTACCCTAAAATAACAGGAAATTATGGGAAAGAAAATTGAAAAAGGGAGTCCAAAAACATTAATAATTATAATTCGCTTCTAATTCAAATTTATTTTACCTAAACAATAAATAATCATTCACCATCGTGAATAATAATTCCCGATACAATTCCAAATCCTCGCTTTTGTACGAAAATTCCAACGGCGCAACAAATATTCGCGAGCTTTCGCAATAATTAGAAGAAATCATACGGGGTCGTGGTATTCGAAGTGCAATTCGCAAGAACGGAATACAATAGCATAACAATTTCGAGATACGGTAGTTCCCGTTAATGGGAGCATGAAATTTTTAACTGAAACTTTGAAGGAGAATTCCAGCTTGTAACAGTTTTTGTCACGCATGAAAAACTTATATGTACCGGTTCATATTTTTCGCGACGGTTTTGCGCGGTCGTTAGTTTGATCTGCTCGCGATTTTGCCTCGCCTTGCCATATAATGCGAATTCTTTCCCCTCTGCTTTCTGTGCTTTGTCCTCGTTCCAGTACGTTTCGTTTTGCGATTACGCCGGGATCTATCTTTGTTTCTTATTATTATCATTACAAGAGCAAATTGTTTTCTTCTTCTGAGTTTGGTTTTGCATGGGAGAAAAATACGTGAAAGGTTGAAGATACTTGTTTCATATCAAATTAGTTTGCTGATTTCATATATAGTTCGATTTATTATTATTGGCTCAGTCAAGTATAGAATTTATGGAAAATATTTAAATTATTCTGCCTGTGATATGAGTCGTTCACTGTACAAATCGATTAATTCCACTTTTTCAAAAATCTTCAATATAAAGAGTTGACTGTACCAAGTGCTTTGACACTTAAATTTAAGATTTTTCAAAAAGTGGAGGTAATTAATTTGTACAGTGAACGGCTCATATGATAATTCATTTTCTTGTAGTGATTAAATTGGTATTAAAGTTGGGAGTACAGGTATTAGTTTTATTTGATCGAATGGACTCTTAATATAAATTTCCCTAAAAATTTATACGTACGTATTGCTTTGGTCAAAAAAGAAGGGAATTCAATTTAACTTTTTTCTGATATTAATGACGAATTATTTTTAATTATTTTTTTTTAAATAAAATGTTTAAATATAGGTAGGAAATTTTGTACGTAAATCGATATTTTTATATTAATTAAATTTCGTATGTAATTATTTATAAAGAAATGTAATTCGTTTCTTGGGCGAGTACGGCTGACTATATACAGACTACTATCACTGACTCCCTGTATTCCCTTGTAGACTGTTTCTTCTTACCGTTTCATTAGTAAGGTTAATTTTATTTCCATAAATCTTTTCAATTTAGGAATATTTAAATAATTTTCGTTTCTTATTTTGAGCTGATAACCATTCTTTAAAAATATGGTTCGTAATTTCACCGATGTTTTCAACAAAAATTCTTGAGCTTTTGTTTTACATCTTTCAGCTATCAATATTAATACCAATATCGATATTAAATTTTAAATACTAAATAATAAAAATTTAAACTGTAAATAAACGTACGAACGATAAATATTTACATAAGTAAGGAAAAAGATTTAAATGTTAATATTCAAATTGCAAATAAACGTACGAACCGTGAATATTTACACAAGAATAGAGAAAGATTAATATGTTAACATTCAAATTGTAAATAAATGTACAAATTATAAATACGTTTGTAAAAATGTAATGAGACGTCATAATGAAACGAAATATTAATTTTAATATATAAGTGATTCCAATAGAATTCAGCGAAGCAAATAATTCCATATACTTCTCCACTATGGTAATAGTCTAATAAATCCGCAGGAAAAATTTCAATTTCGTATTTATTCGAAATATTATTCCAGCTAAACGTTGTATCATAGTCTCGCGTTTACTTCTCCTCGAAGCATTGCTGAGAACTGCATTTTCAGAACGCTTTATCCCGAAGCACGCAATATTGTCTTCTTATTTCACTGAGACACTTTCCGTTTCGTGCAGCATCCGCTAGAAAGGATTTTCTTTTATTCCATCCTCGTGGCCACGGTAAATTCTTATAATCAGGCTGTTCTTTACCCCTATTCTTCTTCTGGTTAAGTGTTTCGAGTTGCAGACGTTATCGCAATTCGATAATCCTGTTCCATGTTACGAGGTAATGTATTGGTTCCAAGATTCAACTAAAGTGAACGCGAAAATGCCATTGAATTAAATACTATATGGAGATCGGGAGTTTGTATAAGGAGAAGTGTAATAGTCACTTTCCCTGACATGAAAATGACATAAAAATAGGTCACGCGAATTTTTCTTATCGGATGAGAGTGTTACCTAGAGTTAACCAGGACACACCAGGACAAAATGGAATAGAGATGTAGGATTACTGCTAGATTAATCCTATGCAGACAGATGTGGTAAAGATAGCATTAATAAATCAAAAGGGACTTTTCATTCCGATTATATTCTGTATTTATTGATGGTGTAAAATAAACGGAGGCTCGAGGTCTTCTATAATGCATGGTGCACACGATGGGCTGTCAAATTGTGTCCCATCGAACTTTTTGGCAATGGTTTTATAGGCTCTATGACAACCCATTGCATTCCATTGCAGCACTCAATCCTGCTTCGAGAATTGATAACCTGGATGGTTCCTCGAAGCAAACAAAGATCTCGATGCAGGGTGACGTGGTGACACCATCCAAATAAAGATTCCTCTCGCGATATTTAATTTTTTAAATTCCTATCTTTTGCTTAAAAATAATTATCAAATTTATCATAATTCCTATGTCTAATTTTAGACGTCACAAATTATTTAAGCCGAGGAAACCGGTATTCTAGACAGAATGTCTTCCTAAAAAGCGTTCAAGCTTACCTGAGCTAGTCCAAAGCTTCCCAATTTCGAACTTAGAGGAACCAACACTGGACAATGCACGAAAACGCGAAATCTCGAATGATCTATTTGGGACTGTTGAAAAGGATATCGATAATATCAGAATGCTATTGGTAATAAGCTGGATGGTTTCCTCGAAGCAAAGATAGATCTCGATGCAGGGTGACGCCATTCAAATGAAGATTCCTCTCACGATATTCGATTTTTTATATGCCTATCTTTTGCTTAAAAATAATTATCAAATTTATCATAATTCCTATGTCTAATTTTAGACGTCACAAATTATTTAAGCCGAGGAAACCGGTATTCTAGACAGAATGTCTTCCTAAAAAGCGTTCAAGCTTACCTGAGCTAGTCCAAAGCTTCCCAATTTCGAACTTAGAGGAACCAACACTGGACAATGCACGAAAACGCGAAATCTCGAATGATCTATTTGGGACTGTTGAAAAGGATATCGATAATATCAGAATGCTATTGGTAATAAGCTGGATGGTTTCCTCGAAGCAAAGATAGATCTCGATGCAGGGTGACGCCATCCAAATGAAGATTCCTCTCACGATATTCGATTTTTTAAATTCCTATCTTTTGCTTAAAAATAATTATTAAATTATTGGTTTATCTATTGGTTGTGAATAATATTGGGGGTACGTGATAGCTTCGACGTCCTTCTGTGGTGGTGGAAGTTTAAATAATTTGGGTCATTATGCCTATCGTCTTAAGGGTATATTGGTCCTTGCTAAGGTTTACCCAAGTGGTGACTAGGTGAGGAAGAGTGCATACCAATCAAGGAACACTGGCAATAGGGATATAAACGGTCATCTACTTGAACTAGGACATTGCGATCCTAGGGCTGCAACAATCATCGATGGCTAGATTGAAAATGATTAATACTATTTTACGTGGTTTAATGCGGATATTTAATAAAATGTATTGGTTGATATTACTGTGGGAAGGATTTTTAGTATCTAGTCGCTTTGCTCCTTCGTAACTCTTTTATTCCTTCAGTACGCTGGTCGGCTGGTGCCCCAAAAACGCATCCCTCGCTGTTTTATAGGGCGTGTCCCCTCTCCGTCGCCTCGTCTTCACGTGTCCGTAGCCTCTTCGGCTGAGCTCCGGTCCAGACGCCTCAGCTTGGCATCTAAGCATCCCCATCTGTGGCTGTTGTCCTTGGGTCTCGGCGATGCCTTCCTAGAACTCCAACGAACAGCTTTCTCCCGCTGGAAGACAATGGGCAGCGGTGAAAGTTGCCCACACTTCTAACAGGCAATTAACTTCTGAGGCAAAAGCAGAGAAATATCTGGGACAGTAAAAGTGACAACTACTCGAAATAAGAAGACAGTCGATTTAACTTATGCTATCACTGTGTCAGAAGAAGAAATTTCAAAATCATCAATGGCGGAGTCAGACATTGTCAGAGTCTCATCACCACACGCGCAAACTGCTGAGTTCTGCACAGTATTACTCACGCGTGAATTTGCGAATAATATAAAGAGTCAGTGGTGTTGGTAGTAGTAGGCGGATGTGAAATATGAAATGCTGCGAAACAGCAAAATTGGACACCTTAGCACCCGGGATTTCGGTATTATAATTAATTAAATTATTCAAGTTTCGCGCACAACAGTTTAAAGCGCGATCGCACGGCTGCGAGTTTGTACCGTGTAATTTGTGATAATTCGAGATTCTCGAATGGTTTTGGTTTTGAAAGGAATGTTATTTAGTTTGAATAACAATACCTTCCGCTTTATGTACCCTTTGCGGTGCATCGGGTTATTCTTGCGTGCAAATGCACCTCTTATGCACTTAACGTGCCAGCGTATGGTATTTGCTACGGTTTGGTCGTGAAATAAATTTTAAAGCGTAGAGAACGGTCTTTGAAATTTCAGAATGCGGGTGTTCGTTTTTCTTTAAAAGCAGAAGAAATTTCTCTTGAAACAAAAATTAACGCGCACTTATATTTTGTTAAAAATGGGGAAGCTGTCTTTGAAATTTAAGGGAGTAATCCGGTTTTCCTTTTCCCCTCTTTTGTTTAAAGAGAACAACGTTTCTTAATTATAAACGAGTTGGCACGTGGTTTTTTAAAAGGAAGGGAACGTTTTTGAAGTTTGGAAGAATGAATGTTTGATTTTATGAAAGGAAGAGACTACCTTTGAAAATTGGTGGAAGGAAATTTGGTCTTTTTTCGTGGGAAGGGAAAGCTTTTCACATGTGAAAGAATAGATATTTGCTTTTGAAAAAGAGAACAGTTTCAAAATTGGAACAAGTGAACCACTAGCTTTTTTTGTAGAAAGGAAGTGAAAGTTTTTGAAATTAGAAGAGAATTTAGTAAATTATAGATAAATGAATATTGAACATTTGATTTTTAAAAAGGGGAGAATAATTCTTGAAATTAAAAGTAGTATTTGTCACAGGAATATTTCAAAAATATATATCACAATTTTTAGATGTACATTAATCTTCGTAATATCACACTTGCTATGCATGTGCTGTTATATATAGGGTGTTCGCGTTATTAGCAGCCAACAATATTTTCGAAAATTATTGTATCTGTTATAATCTTGTTAAAATAACTGGGCAGTGGATTTGTATGGACATAAATATATATTTGTAAAGCAAATATTGTTACATTGGTACCTTTTACACGACTAATTTATGTAGCTAATATGAGCCGTTGGCTCCTGAAAGGGAACATTCTAGAACAATAACAATAGTCGCGGTAATTCTACACAGATATCTTGTACCATCTATTCAACCTAATTACTCAAATATCGTTTCCTATCATACCGATGTCTTATTTACAGTTAGCTGTTCTAACAATATCAAATATGCAGTGTTTATCAATTTTACATTTAAAAATTATTTTTCAACATATAAAAGTGATCTTCTATCTTTTAACCCTTTGCATTCGAGAGGCGCTTCTCAGTCACCATTTAATCAAATTCTAGAGCTCATTGTTAATTGATATCTCAAATTTAAAATTGTCCAACAACGCGTGGAATATCGAGGTCAAATAATTCTGTCTTACAATTAATCTGCACTTCTTAGTCACCGTTTTGAAAATATCGTCGACTTTATGGCAGGAAGTCTTCGAATTACTATGTTTCTGTAACCAAAATATCGCCGAGTGCAAAGGGTTGAATAAAATTTTATATATTTTATTATCTATAATATAAATACAAACAAAGACTATAAAATTTTCCTCTTTCGTTTCCTGTAATTACAGAATTTTTTGAAAAAATCACTGATTAATAATATCACAAATACCACCCTGTATATACGAACTATACGAACCCTATATTCATCGTCGAAGCTAATAATTCCCACACAGCGACGTCCAAACTTACGAAAGCGGGACGAATAATATTCCCATTTCTGCGTAATTAAAATGCACAACTTTCTCTCATCTGCATCTTCTGACACCAAAATCCTGCCACCTCTGCGACCCCGTTCATCCGTCAGCCAATAACACCACACCTGATACAGCTTTTACCAGCGGGAATCACATTGCCGCAAATTCTTCCTCCTCAAACGGCCAGCTGCATCCAGGATGCAGTTGTACCAGGCTTCTCTGACCACATCCAGGGTATACAGTTTTCGACGGGATAAATGGCGCGGTGTATAAGGGTAATTTAATGGGCGAAAAGGCAATGGACCGGCGGCAATTTATCTTTCTGCTCGTTTCTAAGCGGCGAAAGAAAGCCCGGGAAATATCGTCGCGGGGCGACGACGAGGGCTGGGGTGGAAAAAGGGACGAGGATGACCGCGGAGAGAAAAATGTCGGACGGTGAAAGGGTGAAAACGGGTTTGAAAAGGAAGGGAAAAAATAAAGGAACAATGGCCGGTCAGAGTCGATATTGTAATGCTCTCGTTATGGTAAACGTTTGGCCGAATCGCTAGCTTCGATTCAACGACCAGCCTGCTCGTAAATAATTCTGTCGACTGGACGCTTTTTAAAGACCACCTAATCGAATGGTCGATTTTCGTTACCTTGGAAAATACAGCGTTAGTTTTCCCTTCTTTTTCCTTCCCTACCAGAATACCTTGCTCAGCGATAATAGATTCGCAAGATGAACGGGCACACGATAGTTTTATTCCGTGTTTCGGCAGGGTTTCCCCGTGTTTTATCGCGCTAGGTGTTGGAGGTTTAATTGATTTTTCGGGTAGACTGGGTTCATTTAAATGTTGGCCACGTAGCGAATATAGGAATAGTGGATTAAACAGTGGATATCTGGTATGAGGCGTGAAGAAGGTCTGGTAGGTATAATAATTGCGAGCTGACCAGGATTTTTTTTTAGGTTAGATTCGTTAAAAGTAATTTACTTATCGGTGCATTTTTATTATTTTTATTTATAGTTGTATATAACCGAGGAATTTTTAGATGTTTTTCCAAGGTTTTCATTGGAATGAAAACATGTTCTCTGCGTATATTAATATGACTATATAATTATATATTTAATTATAATAAAAAGATTATCAAACATGAATGTTAAGTTTAAATATAATTAATTTATCACAATCACATGCTCGCACATCTTCTCGCTATTAACCCTTTGCACTCGACGATTTCTTTGCTAGATAAGAGTAGAAATTCAAAGATTCTCTACTAAAAAATTGACGATACCTTTTTGAGCAGTAAATAAAGAATTGTAGAATTATTTGACTTCGATACCTCGCACACTGTTACATTACATTAGATTTGATATATTAAGTAATATCGATCTTCCAAATTTGATGAAATGGTGACTGAAGCCCACCTCTCGAGCGCAAAGGGTTAAAACTCAATTGCAACTGACCTATGTCAAATCACTGTCGTTTTGTTCCTTCTTGTTTCATATATTACATTACATGCACAGTTCACACAATATCTCAATCGTTACACGCATACTCATTTATCACGATAAGCTGAGTTCTTTAGATATTGGCATCCCATGCATACTTGTTCCACTCATCCCTTTCTTACAGACATCTCTCCTTTATTATATCAACATATATGTTGCGTCCCGAACACTGCAACTCGCTCGTGCAGTTTCACGGGATTGTAAGGCCCGCTACGATGATGCGGCAATGTTCCTGGGATGCGGCCCACTCTAACTTGATAGAGGTAGACCTGGTTAGTGTTGAACTGCAAGGAGTTCTATAGTAGTAGACAGTCTCCTGCGCTAAGTGTTGGTGGGTCTCGATTGCTGATGTTGTGGTCGTGATGGAGTTTAGAGAGAATCTTGATGTGGTCGTGATGGAGGTTTTACTGAGAATCTTCTTGCGAATGCCTTGTTGGTAGTTTTATAAGGATCGACTGTCTTCTCATTGGTTGGTATGATATTGGGGGTGTATGCTAACTTCAGCGTCTTTCGGTGGTGGTGGTTGTTTAAACATTTAGGTTCTTATGCCTGTCGTCTAGAGAATAATATATGGGTCCTTGTCACGGTTTATCCTAGCAGTGGTTTAGGTGACGCTGAGCCTGTGCAAGCGAAGGGACCCTTGCAATAGAGGCATAAAACAGGCCTCCACTTGACTTGGGACATTGCGGTCCTAGGGTCGTAACAATATATATATTTAAAAATCTATGTAATCGTTACCACATACCGATGTATCGATGGTATATCCATCTAAGCTATAGTTAAGTGCTCGTGTACTCGGTGGATATTCTAATTCGATTTTCTCGATAACGAAGCTTCGAATGAAAAAATTTTATTCTTTATTTTTGATTTGTCTCTTCACGTAGAATCAGCCCCTTCCCAGTTGTACTACCGTTGCTGAGACGCCCTGTATAACCACCCTAATCGATGTCGTCATGAAGATGATACGTACATTTTCCTATGAGTTTTATAATATTTATTATTCGGTTGAAAAATTTTATAGGCACGAGTATAATTTTTGTGACATTATGAATTTACGAGAAGGTGTAATGAGCCTGATTTTATAAATATTTAAGTACTCGGTTGTTTAATAAGTATTTCTTCCGGTGGTAGTGATAAGGTACAATGACAAGGCGAAACAGGATTGTGAAAAGTTTGATAAATCAAGAAATCTCTAACTATAAGTCCTGAAAACATTGTTCTAAAAATATTAAAAAACTTCTGTCGGAAAAAATTGCTCGTTACAGAAGTAGCCGAGACCGTGAACGGAACGCGGGACTTAGAAAATATCAGGGAAAATAGAAAGAAACGGTGTATTCGAGGCGGTTTCAACTCGTGGAGTGTTGAAATAAAACTTCGCGGAACGCAGTGGTATTAAAAGCAGAAATATATGAACGACCGGAAGGAAAATCGCTAAGGTAGAAATAAAAACAAGAATTAAGAGCATTCAAAGTGTTCCATAAAATTATAAGCCTCACAACATATGGCAATGTAAAATAAAAAAATTTAACACCTAATTGACAATAATAAAAAAGTATAACGTGTAATACCGTTTTCTGTAATTCTTTTATTTTTCGATTTTTTCAATTTTCAATCAAAATTATGTGAGAGGAGTCTTTATTTGGATGGCGTCACCCTGCATCGGGATTTTTGTTTGCTTCGATGTGTGGCGGCTAAGATTCCTCCACTACGCCCATGCAAAAGGAGCAGAGACATTAGGGTCGAGTGTGCACCGGATACGTCCCCGCAACATACCAGCAGTCGCTGCAGGTCATTGGCTATCGTCAATGTCATGCCGGGGATTAGCCTGGGACCAGGCAGCGATGTTGCAGTCCAACGGTCGTCTTAATTTACGACCTCCCTGGGCGGTCATCGCGACTTTCCCGCGCGAGGGCGGTTCCCGCGTAAACCTTTCCCGCGAAAACTTAGTTTTTCTCGCGCGCGGGTTGGTGGTTCTTTTCTACCCCTTCCGCGAACACTCGACCGCTTTAAAAGCTCCTAAGTCAGAGGACCACAGGACAGTTTGAAACCTTCTACGACGCCGTGATTATTGTCCCGGCAGAGCACCGACATACTTATTGCGACCCACTTCGGATGAACCATCAAGCCTATTAATTTTCGAAGCAGGACTGAGTGACGAAATGGGTCGTCTTAGGGCCTATGAGAACCTGGCTGAAGGGTTCGTCGTCTTAATTTACGACCTCCCTGGGCGGTCATCGCGACTTTCCCGCGCGAGGGCGGTTCCCGCGTAAACCTTTCCCGCGAAAACTTAGTTTTTCTCGCGCGCGGGTTGGTGGTTCTTTTCTACCCCTTCCGCGAACACTCGACCGCTTTAAAAGCTCCTAAGTCAGAGGACCACAGGACAGTTTGAAACCTTCTACGACGCCGTGATTATTGTCCCTACAGAGCACCGACATACTTATTGCGACCCACTTCGGATGAACCATCAAGCCTATTAATTTTCGAAGCAGGACTGAGTGACGGAATGGGTCGTCTTAGGGCCTATGAGAACCTGGCTGAAGGGTTCGAGGGATGACACTTTCGACAATCCAACGTCTGCATCACGCATCTCGGAAGACTCAAGCCTCCGCACCTTTGTACTGCCAGGGAATAAAATATAATCAAAGTTAACCCTTTCGGTACGGAGGAGCTGGCCGCGGTTATATATTCGTGATACGAGGAAGTTTTCCACAAGAGTGGTTGCACTGGAAGCCACGAAAACGTGTTTTGCGGTATTCATAGAAATTTCGAGCGTGATTGACACTAAACTTTTCATTCGGACTGCGACAGTCATCGATGATGTTTCGTGGATGCCGCCAATAGGCGACGGTAGTAACCAGAGAACGTTTCATGGCCGCCGCCATTGGGGGCAGTAGTACCGAAAGGGTTAAAAGTTCAATTTCTATGAATCTGATCTTCACTAAAATTAATACTTAATTTCTGAGCTGCTAAGCTAGTAGTTTATAAATTAGTAGCAGTAAAAATTCTCGGATTGCAAATAATAAATTTAAACTTAGAAATCGAGGACCAATAATTGCCATAGATAGTTTGCTTGGCGTACTATATTGAGAATTGAGTTAAGAATGGAGAAGAATTGAGAAGAAGTCAGAAGTAGACAGATTTGAATTGAGATATGTGAGAAACTTAGTATAATATTTTAATTAAATAAAACCTGTTTTGCTACATAAATGGAGTTATTGTTTGTTAGACGCGTAGATCTCTGTCTGCATAGGATTAATCTACCTAGAAATCCTACAATATGATACTATATTGAGATATCAGAAAAATACAATAACACGACAAATAAAATAAACAAATGGAATATAAATACGTAAAACAATTAATTAAGATTTGCGAAAATATAGACTCGTATATTATAATACATATGTACATAGTCCTAGCAATAATTGACGTGATATTATGAAGAATGATCATCGGAACCACTCGTGCCAATATAGCTAGGAAATATTTTCCCAACTCGGTACGAATGTTTAAAAATAAAATGTTTTGTCGTGGCAGAAAATTAGAGAAAAATGATAGATTATCGCGATGCATTTATTGCCGATATATGGGATCCCATCGATGCGCGTTCTTCCATATTATTCAAACGTCCGCGAATTTAATAATCGCGAAAAACGCGAAAAAAACGGGGAAAAATTGCCGGGAGAAACGCGGCGAGCGAATTTCGTTATGGCCGGGATTGCGTTACATCAATTTGCTTAATCATATCCGAGCGAATAGCTTCGCCGTTGCGCGGATAACAATGCTCGCGGCTAACGAGCGCAACAGAGATCTTATTTATGATTTTATTTTCGATATCCGCGGTACGTTACTTTGTTTCCCTGCGGCCCCTTTGACGAACGATAATTAAAGCGGGGGACATGTCCGTTTATATTTTTGGCCAAACGACCTGTCTCTTTTTTGACATAACTCTTCCTGAGCGTTGGATATCGCAGTTTTTCTTTTTTACCATTTTCCCGCATTTCCCGGCCTTTTTAATCGTGTATATTAGAATACCACTGTTCTAATTTAATTTTAAAATACTGTCTTTTCAATCTTTTTTTTTTATAATTTTTAACCTTGTATATTAAAATACATTTTCTACATTTTTTTGTTTTAAATCCTGTTTTATGATTATTATTATTCTGTTCTTTTTATTTTCTTTTCATTTTTCAGTTCCGTTTGTTTGAATAATATTTTTCTTTCATTTTTCCTCTTATAATTTTTCGAGTCGCAGTATTTCGTGTATTTTTGAGTTTGTCGCTGGTCTGCTGTTTTGAAAGGCTTTTTCGTGTAGTATTATACGATATGTTTGAGTTCATGTAAAGTTGGCGTAATTTACGTATATTTCTGTACTTGACTGTTTTTCTGGAGAGAAATTGGAGATGAAGGTACTTTCTATAAATTCTATGGGATAGTTCATTTGGATTGTTCGTATTTGTAATGGAGTATACAGATTTATATACACGGTAAAGCGAAGGGTAGAATGTGACTAAAATATTATCAAAAAGGTGGGTAGAATAGGGAAATCATCGTGCATTGTCCCGAGAAGACGAGATCAGCTTCCCCTGGGATATTATGTGTTCCTTTTGGAGAAGATTTGCTTTAGTTGCTTGTCGTTTGTTCGAAAAGGGCCAAGAGTATTGGAAAATCCGGTGGAAAAGGTGCTTATGTTAGACTCGTGTGTAGGCAAGTGCGTTGTTTATATAATATTGTTTATTACATTACATTTATGATAATAAATCTGATCTAGAGATAATTTTATCAGTATAGAATTTGAATAAGGAATAGTAACAACCTAATATAAATACAAACTAAAATAAAAATTGAGATTATTGATCGCGAAAAATAGTTTAACCCTTTGCACTCGGAGATTTATTTAATATTATTAATTTAATATCAAACAAAGCTTTACGTGGCTTTGAAAAAGTTTTAATTAAATTTATTAAATTTGTATGGAAATTAATACATTCAAATTAACATTGAAATTAAAGCGTTCAATTTATAATTTGTAATTTCGATAAAATCATACAGATCTCCTCTTCAACCCTTCAGACATCATATGACATTACTTTGCAAATAATTATAAAGAGTGTGAGTAATAACTCACAAAAATTTCTAAAATCTCTAAACATACCAAAATTCGATACAAATCGATTGACAAATTATTTCTTTCCTTCCATCCTTCGCTTTACCATTCAGCCTCTACCATCATTCCTACAGAGATTAACCCTTTACACTCGTAGATTTTTTCGTCACAGGAAAATAGAAATTCGAAGACTTTCTGCCATAAAGTCGACGATGTTTCTAAAACGGTAAATAAGAAATCTTATACAAATTAAGACGTAGAATTATTTTACTTATATATTCCACGCATCGTTAGGTAATTGTAAATTTGATATATTAAAGGGTTAATAGTTTAAAATGGAGGCTTCGAGTTCGAAATAAAATAAGTTCCATAACCTTTGGTGCATAGACCCAGGTGAATATTATTTTTATTAAATACATTGCATTTCGAAGAAACTACAAATACTGGCATACGTTATTTTATTAATTAAAGAATACCGCTTGTAATACACCAGAAAAATTTAATTCAGCAGAATTTGTTTTTCGTCGTCTTAAAATAAATTTTAATTATGGAGGAATGCAATTTTCGATTACAGGGAAAATAAAAAATTAGTGCACAATTATTTTTCCTATCGTCTAATAATTTCTCGAACCTTCGATATCCATAAAAATTCTTCTAAAGGCATCGCAAGGTCACAACCACCCCTAATTGTCCGATAGATGCACGAGGTGTAGGAGACGTATAATCACGACATTCCCTGCACGTATCGATTAATGTTCTCACCGAACTTGGCTCACGTCCGGATCACGAGTTGCTTTTGTGAGCTGATCGGAAAGCTCTAATAACGATGCAGGTAATAAAGCACGCAGCAAAGTTTGTATTGGTATCTCGTGCACGGAACTAAATACGGCCATTGGGTTCCAAGTTTCATTGACAGTATAGAACAAAAGCTCATAAAGAATGGATCAGCATCGAATGGTCGCATTTATCCTCGTGCCATGCGGGTGAAATAAAGGAACTGTATTCTTCCATGCTTTGTTATGCCACGATGAGACGCAAGCTTTATGGGTACCAGCTTTGTGAAAATCTGTTCGTTGTCATGTACGCGTGTGTCGAAACGGTGTTCAAGCGTGCATCTTTTTGGGTCAAATTCACAGGCCATTTTGAATCCCTCGTAACTTGAATTTTAAAGAGAGAAATTCTGAATTTTGGATTACATTTTTGCAGAATTTATTAGAAAGCTGTGGCGGAAAGATTGGTTCTGCTTTTCTTCCATCTTATTATCTTTTTATGCACTGTGAAAATATATTTTATATTTTTCTGATATTTTCTTTTTGTTGTAAGAAAGAAATTGAGTATTTCAAATTAAATTTTTGTAGAATTTATTAGAAAGTTGTGACGAAAAGATTGGTTCTGCTTTTCTTCCATCTTATTATCTTTTCATGTACTGTGAAAATATATTTTATATTTTTCTGATATTTTCTTTTTGTTGTAAAAGAGACATTCAGAATTTCAGATTAAATTTTTGTCGAATTTAGTAGAAAGTTGTGACGAAAATATTGGTTATGATTCTCTTATATCTTGTATTTTTATATAGTGTAAAACTATATTTTAAATTTTTCTGATAGTTTCTTCCTGGTGACATTTTTAGTGAATTTTTTGGGGAGATTTATGTGAATATTTCTATTATACATTTGTTACAATTTTTTTATTTATGATTTTTGTATAGTTTATTATGATCTTATTATATATCGTCGAAGTAAATATTGTATTCTTCTATTTTAATATTTTATTTTTGGTGACGTCTCTAGTGAATTTTCTTCATGGATCTTCATGAAAATTGCTTTACTCTAATTTTGTACTTACAGCCGTTTACATTCAAGTGTATTTCCTGCGTATTTTTTAACTCATTCCTGAATATTACCAGTAACTCAAAGTTGTTCGTGTTTTGGATCTACAGCAACATAAATGGGACAGCATTTTAATCATTTAAAGTGCATCTCTGCTTCGGTCCCTGAAGTTTCAGCACGCAGCACATTCGATTCAACGCGTGTATAGAAAGTTCACGAAATAAATATAAACTTTTCCTGTAAACATGTTTTGTTCTGCCCGAAAACACGCCGGGAAAATAGCGGGAATTGTATAGCACAAATGGCTGTGGTATAAATGGTAAAAATAGAAAAGTTCAATTAAACATAACCCAAAAATTACCAATTAACAACGAGAATAATTATTTCGTTTATAAAACAGTAAAAAAGTAGTAATTTAATAATTTCTAAAATTATTTTTAACTCCAGTACAATTATAGGTAAGCGAATTGCTATTTTTGTAAAATTTCAATCATTTTTTTTTTCATTCTTAAGATTTTTCAAATACCAAAATTATTTAAAGGGCAGTATAGGAAAGAAATTATCTAAATGCTATCATATCGTGGCTCTTTGTGGTTTAGATTATAGAAATCACATAACGTGTTAATATTTTCATCAAATGTCCAGTTCATGCGTTATATTGAAGTTTCGAAAACGACAAAATCCTTTTTGGACATCATTATTATTGAATCAGCTGACCCTTTAACCCTTTGCGCTCGACGATTTTTTGGCTAAAGAGGGGTACGAGGTGACAAATTTTCTTCCATAAGGCTAATGATATTTTTTGAGTAGTAAATAAGAAATCGTATAATAATTAACACGTAGAATTATTCAATTTCGACACCTTGCACACTGTTACATTTTAAATTTGATATATTAATTAATATCGAGCTTCGAAATTTTATCAAATAATGATCTAGAGACACCTCTCGAGTGCAGAGGGTTAACCCTTATTTTGAGCTGCGTATTCAAATTGCCCTTCGAAAAATTTGAGAATAGGTTTTAGGCCATTATTCTATAGCAAGACGAATTAATACAATACGTGATAATGTTAATCTTCGCGTGAATTAATTATTCCTGTTATGAAAGAACAAGTAGCATAACATATTGATAATAACGTATCAATAGCAAAACGTAGCAAAGATCATAACATCCTAAATATTATTTTGGTTGAACATAATTCACATATAAAACGCATGCAGTTACATTTATGAAGGCAAGAAATAAATAAAAGTAAAAATATTCCCCATACGTAATTTCGAAAGCTGTTCGACGGAGGTGAAATTCGAAGTAACCGAATTCGACCAGTGTACCCATTCGTCTCTCGACCATTTCCATAACTGCCGGGAAAGTAGTTCAAAAAGTATAGAGAAAATTGCGAATTCCGAACGTCGTCCATGACGAATCGAATTATTCCCGTGTTGGACGTGGTGCAGACGTTGGAGAGCCATCGCGATCGACAGGAAAATAGGAAAAAAGAGGAAGGTAAACGGGGGAAGCAGTCGATAAGTCTGCGTCGATAAGGTCCCATCTAAAAGTCGAAGTGACCTGCGAAGTAGCGATACGACAAATAGTCCCGTCGAGGCCTTGGAATACGTACGACGAACACGTATCTAGCTCGTACCCCGATACGGTTTAGATCACAGAGAGAAGTTGTCCTCGTTTGACAAAGTGTCGTGAGGTGAATGGGATTTAAGGATGGAACTCGGTATGAAGTTTGCAGCCCGGACACGAAAGACAAAGTCGGGATGAACTTGGACTCCTGCTCGCGATTCTTCGATTTTATCGTAACTTTGATGGGCTTATCTGGACGACAAATAGATTGCTCGATGAATTTTTATTCGGCTCGGTTTCGGTGTGTTTTCGTGGCAACCTTCGGGTCAAGGAGATTTTGTATTGGTACTTGGAATCTAAAGATCTTGGCGTCTTTTTTATTGGTTCTGGTTGTTTGCCAGGTTCTTAGGATGTCTTCAAAGTTTGTATCTCTGACGGGTAATCTGCTTGTCGATGGAACTATATTTAAATAATGGTGGACCGATGGTAATTTGTTTAAAAAATTCAGAAATTAGGCGAGGTTACAATGTGATGTTAGGATAATATTATTAAATCATTTGACATCGATCATTATAGGATTGTTATTGATATAATTAGTATTGGTATTATGGGTAAAAAGAAATAGCTATCTTTCTTTATAATTATCTTTATTCTATTCTTCTGGGTATATCTGAAGGTATATCTTCTGTATGCTAACTGTACTCATGGAGAGACAAACCTAGAGTGATGAAAAAGGATATGAAATTGCAGCTCATCCCCTGATCCCCTGATTTTTATCCACAGTGTGAAGTAGATACTTCACGCTTAACGTTCGAGACAGTTACCTCTCGCTGGAAGAAAAGAATTTATCAAAAGAAATGTAGGATCTGGATTTGGATGGATTGACTTAAGATAGTATTGTTGGCTTCTTAATAGAATAAAATAAGCTTATAAATAGAATGGCGACGGTTGGCTATGAGACAAGAGAGTTTCGCTGTGGGCATGCTCTTCTGATCTTTCGTAAACTTACTTTAGACTTTGACACACTGTTTTTGACTGACTGTGGACCATGGAGACCATCTGTGGGATCTCATATCCATGCCGGACCTCAAGTGGCTCAAGAATTATACCTGTCAATATAGGCGGAATAGGCGAAAGAAAGACACGAGCCGCGCACTGCGCAGAGTAGCTTAGAGAAACAATACTTGTCTTTGACTGATTGTCTTAGACTGAACTGTTCGACTGACTTGGACTGACTACGCCCTTGCACCCTTATAAACTGACTTTAGACTTTGACACACTGTCTTTGACTGATAGCTATTAGACTTTGGGCATTCTTTGACTGACTTATGGACTGTCTTAGACTGAACTGCTAGACTAACTTGGACTTCTTACACATTCTAACTCGCCTGCACCCTTGTATCCTTATTTAAACCATTCGTTCTGTCCTTTTATCACACTCAGGCTTTCCCAATCATGCCTCTTTCCCCGCAGCCTCAGTGGACCAGGTACTTCAAACACACGCTGCACTCATAGACTAACTTCTATTCGTCTATCCCACTCAGCTCTGTCATACACATTCATTCGATCCTCTTGCGCACGGTTACCTTTGTTCCAAGTTCAAACACTCTCGACACTTCTTCAAGGCCGTCCTCATTCCAATCCTACAGAAGGTACTCGTTGATGACCCCTCTGTCTCTTAAAGAGGAAATCTGACTCGTTGGATGTATAATCCGAATCGTGAATGGTTATTCTCAAACCCTAGCATTCCTACGTGTGTTCTCTCTGTAAGATCAAATGCTTCGTGCACATCGTAGGCTCGACAGCATTCCTCTGCGACCATAATCACGCCACTAGCAGTAGTAAAGTGACACGGTTGAAACGTCTCGAAGGAACGATATCCACGAACCAGGGCCATTCTCGCTATGCTTTTTATCGACACGTAAGAGTAGAAAAGAGGCAGCGAGAGCGGTGTAGAAAGTAATCAAGCAAAATGTGAAATATTAAAGGCAACCGGCGTCCTCCAGTTCTTGGCACTTGAGAAGATAACGCAGGAGGCCTGTGCCAGTGCCGTTTTTCGCCTAAATGCTCTTCGTGGCTGGCCGCTTTTAGCGAAAAAGCCCCACGGTCTCGTGTACCACGCTGTCAACCTGTCCGTGTGTTCGTGTCCGGGCTTTTTACGCGCTCCGCGCGCTCGCGAATCCACGCTCGCGAGTAGTCGCGCTCGCTAATGCACGCCTCTGCCGTGAAAGAACAAAAGACACGACTTGGTCGGCGTAACACCGCGATTCTGAAGCCGCGTTGGGTAACTTTTCGTCGACTGACCTGGTCGAAGATCGATCTTCGGTCGTCCTTCAAGCGAGACCCACGCGTTACGTGTGTTGTGATCAGACTGTCTCTATCTGATGTGACGTGATATGAGACTAGGAGCTGATTGGTTCCATTTTTCGTAAATTTTTGGATTTCATCCACTAAGTAGCTTGGTTAACCTTGAGTTACTTACACAAAAATAAAAGAATAAAAATTTGAACGTAAAATAATTTAATTCTCGCGGTAAATTTCAAAATGCAGTGTTTGTGACATCCTCGCTGTCCTGTATTTTTTAATTCTTTTATATTTTTTATTTTTTAATGCGTCGAGTACTGTGACTCCTGAGTGACTCATTAGTGAGTGTACAATTACTATTACGCGGTATTATTGTACTACTGGAATTAAAATATGAAAATGTCGCGAAAATCTGAAATTCTGTGGACTGTAAAATTGAGAGTTGAAATACGGTAAATTTATTATTTGTGTGATGAATTTAGGACACTCTTTTATTTTTGATATAGATATTCACCTTCTCGAATGGAAGATAGAATGGAAAGGAAGGAACGAAATTTATTTAACTCGCGTCATATTGTCCCCGTATTCGAAGCAGATTGGAATTTCAATCTTGAAATTTTGCTGTCCCTCGATCACTGGGGCGTTAACAACGAGCGTCTTGGGGCCAAGAATCGAAGGAAAATCGCGTGTTGCGCGAGCTTTCGAGAACGAAATTAGCGATTCAATTTGGAAGTTGCGGGAGAAAAGAGAAACTCGCGGGAACAGTTTAGGGAAGTTTGTTCGTCGCTGTTTGAAAATTAGCAGGGAGGTCTATTGGATACAAAAGTGGGGCTGGTGAAGAAGAAGAAAGACTCGTGCAAGGTATAAGAAGTACTTACGAAGTTTCATGCTTTCTTGGAAAAAGAGGAAGGGTATTTTCGGTTGTTCGAATTTGAACTTTAAGAGAATAAAGAACAAAATATATCTACACAAAGAATTTTCTTCTACAGTCTTTAAAAATACTTATCGATATAGAAATATCATTTAGGAAACTACTGGTTTCAGAATTAATCTGAAATGTTAATAAATAATTAACAAAATCTTCGAAATTTTTATAAGGTTTTCGAAAATTATTACATCTTATCCACGACATACTAATTTTGCTGGAATTATTATATATGCGGGGGTCGTTAGGGGTCGTTTCGAAGGGATGCGTTTCATCCCGGGTCTGTCAGCGGACTCATCAGTAAGGCTACCCTAGCAGGCTCTGCCTTAGACTGGAATACTATTGGAAGGACGGGAAATTATATATATAGGATTTGGAGGTTTCCTGACGACTTACGAGAAAGTTCTCGAAGTCGGACTCCATGTAGTGACGAGGGCGAGAGTGATGGTCGCTACATATATATGCATCGATTCGTATGGCACAGTGACGAGTTGGCCTAAGCAAAATTAATCATCGTTGCGTCCCGAACACTGCAACTCGCACGGTGGGAGTTTCGCGAGGTTGTAAGGCCCGTTTACGCAAATGCGACAATGTTGCTGGAATGCGGCCTACTCTAAATTAATAGAGCTAGGCCTGGTTATGGTTGAACTACAGAGAGTTCCGATGTGTGACTGTCTCCTGCGCTGAATCGATGGTGGGTCCTGGATGATAGTCTGGTCGTGATGATTGTCCGGTTTCCGTGAGATTTTTAGGAGAACTCTCTCGTGACTGCTGTCTCGGTGGTTTTATAAGTTTTGTCTATCTACTGATTGGTCGGTGTAAGATATAAGAGGTGGATGTGTGTCATTCTATTAGTTGTGAATAATATTGGGTGTGCGTGATAGCTTCGACGTCCTTCTGTGGTGGTGGAAGTTTAAATAATTTGAGTCCTTATGCCTATCGTCTTAAGGGTATATTGGTCCTTGCTAAGGTTTACCCTAGTGGTGACTAGGTGATGAAGAGTGTATGCGAATCAGGGGATATAAACAGTCATCTACTTAAACTGGGACATTGCGATCCTAGGGCCGCAACAATCATCGATGGCTAGATTGAAAATGATTAATACTATTTTACGTGCTTTAATGCGGATACTTAATAAGATGTATTGGTTGATATTATTGTGGGAAGGATTTTTACTAACTAGTCGCTTTGCTCCTTCGTAACTCTTTTATTCCTTCAATACGCTGGTCGGCTAGTGCCCCAAAAACGCACCCCTCGCTGTTTTATAGGGCGTGTCCCCTCTCCATCGCCTCGTCTTCACGTGTTCGTAGCCTTTTCGGCTAAGCTCCGGTCCAGACACCTCAGTTTGAAGTCTAAGCATCCCCATCTGTGGCCATTGCCCTTGGACCTAGGCGATGTCTTTCTAGAACTCCACCGAAGGGCTTTCTCCCGCAGGAAGACAAGCGGTGAAAGTTGCCCACATTACTGAACTCTTTTTCAGAATTTTTATTAGCCACGAAAATGTATGAACATGTATCAACTGAATTATCAATACCATTATGCGAATTTTCAAGTCCCGAGGGACGTTTTCTTAAAAGAAAATACGTGTCTCTACCCTAGACACTGTGCAGGCTTCGAGGTTTCAACGTTCTTGGCAAAGACCATAAATTTCCCGGTTCAAGCTGACAGCTTGGAAAATGATTTTAATCCTTTCCACTCGACGATTTTTTCGTTACAGGAAAATGGTAATTCGAAGACTCTCTGTCATAAAGTCGACGATATTTTTAAAATGGAAAATAAGAACTCGTATGCAAATTAAGACGTAGAATTATTTTACTTCTACATTCCACGCATCGTTAGGTAATTTTAAATTTCATGTATTAGTTAACATCGATCTTTGGAATCTGATTAAATGGCGACTGAGACTCACCTCTCGAGTGCAAAGGATTAAGAGCGACGAATCGATGCGTTAAGTTTCTGGGACTGTAAAGATTAATTTATGGTTATTTCATGTAATCATGAAATCCTAAAAGCGGGAAGTACATAAATTACACGACTGTGAAATATTTGGGAACACCGTTTGAAATGTATCGAAGTATAAATTAATTTCTCGCAAAGTTTGCGCGCAAATATGGCTGAAATTTGCAGAAGAATAAAAACGTTGGATTTTAACGTTGACTCTAGAAAATCATATTTCCCGAGAATAAAAGCTAACACGGAAACCTTTCATATTTCGTGTTTGAAACAATTTTTGTCATGCGAATTTTTCAATCCACTTGGGATACGTGTGTATCTGTACGTGTATATAGACATACGTACCAGCGAAGATAAAGATGGATGAACGTTCTCTCGTTTTTATTTCCACGATAATTTCTAGGATTTCCCATGGAAATTAGTCGATGCTTTGTCAGAGATAGCACGTGACATTTCTTTTTCTGCAAACACGGCAACATCCATGCAGGCCTGCTATGCAGTTTCAGAGAAGAAAGAGGAAAAGCTCGCATATCAGTGAAAGCTTCAGCTGCATCTCGATTGTTGCGTGCTGCTGGAGAGAACGAAGCTTTTTCTTCCATTTTTCTCTAAACTGCAGGTGGAAACGTACAAAAGGTACTCGGATTGCGTAACTGTACAATTGTTTCGCCTTTGTTGCATTTTGCCATTGTTGTCGTATTTCTAACAACTACGTAATTGTCGCTCGTAATATTAACCGTGAGAGTTAAACATTATATGCTCTCTGTTTTCATTTTGATCGAATTTCTAATGAAATTGTCAACTGATGTGTTTATAATAGGCGTGTCAGATATATTCTACGTGTTTTAGGTATATTAGGGGTATACGAGCCGTTCACTGCACAAATCGATGAACACCAAATTTTGAAAAACCTTAAATATAAAAAGTTTCGACTATACCAGGTGCTTTGACACTTAAATTTAAGATTTTTCAAAGAGTGGAATTAATCGATTTGTGCAGTGAACGGCTCATATAATACATATATAATATTTTCTACAGATATCTATGTACAAGGGAGACAAAGTTAATAAAATATAAAATAAAAATAAGAAATAAAGACGTAAATATATAAAGAAATTACGCATGATAAAATAATTTTTGAAATAAATATATTATAATGCATGATATGTATACAATAACATATGCAATAGATATTCTTCTAAAATATAAATAACACAGGGAAAACAAAAAAATAAAAATGTTAAACGCGAGAATAAATTTTATAACATACAAGATAATTTTATAAAGATATAAAAATTAAATATTTGGGTAGGAGTCAAGTTAAACAAATGAAATCTAATTTCACAGATTTATTATAGAAACGTAGTAGACATTACATATATGATAGGTATTTTTGCGAAGGAGGGAAGAAATAGTAAAAATTTTGCAATTCTAATTATACCAAAATTTTTTAATCTTCGCGTGTTAGGAAATATTTATGATTTTCTGTTTTCTTTTATAACTGCATATTATAAATCTTATAATATACAAAATAATTTTATAAATATATAAAAATTAAATAGTTGAGTAGGAGTGAAGTTAAATAAATAAAATCTAATTTCATATATTTATCACAGATTAGACTTTACATATATAATAGATATTTTTGCGAAGGAAGAAAGAAATAGTAAAAATTATGCCATTCTAATTATACCGAAATGTTTTAATCTTCGCGTGGTAAAAAATATTTGTTATTTTATACTTTTTCGTTAATAACAATGGCTTAATAACTCGTGGCATAGTCGCAATATTTTTGTGTGTACAAATAACGTGATACGTCTCGTAGGCAATGCTAGATAATGTAATTGTCCGAATGCAGTATAATCGGATGAAATATACAGCACTGCGCGGGGTTTAAATAACGCTACACATAACACAGATTCGCACGGAAATTTTCTCATTTAAGCTCGGCCGTTGTACGTTTCTCTTTCAGAGGTATATCACCAAAGATTATGCCGTTATTATTTTCGCAATGTTGGACGAAGATAACGTGATTAAAATTCTTTCGCTATGTTTAATCAACAGTATGTACTATTTTCCTTTTTTCGGTAAAAAATTTAATATCGAAAAGCGTTTTCAATTATGTCATTTTTGGCTCGAAATGCTGAATTATTCAGAAGCGAATATTATCGAAGATTGGTCAAGAAATATCTGCTTTAATTTTTGGTAATTATAATGGTAAGCCAGGCTTCGTATTCGCTATCCGAAGATCCTTCTATCTCTCCACTTTCAATGTATTCAGAACTTTCACTGTCAGCTTTGCTTTGGTCCAATGCATACTGATCTTCATCTGAGGTATCCTCGGAACAATCTTCATTGATGTTGATAATTTTGTTCAATATCTTATTATATCCTGGATTTACTCATGATTGCTAGAAAAGGGGGACTGGTCAAACGAGCGAAGCAAACATATAAGGAAGGTTTATGAAATCAGCTAACCCGTCAAATTGACGGGTTTCGTAGAGACAGGTATACTACATACAAATTTCAAAAATTAGGAAGCTTAGGGAAAAATAATTGTGTGCATAAATTCTTTGGATTAATTTACGATGCAAAATGGTTAAAATTAATTCTATAATAATTGTTTCTATAAATTCTTTGATTAATTTACGATGCAAAATGGTTAAAATTAATGCTATAGTTTTTTGGGCATTTCATTTCGAAGTTTGAAATCCGTGAAATTGACGGGTCCCATAAACCTAGTGTTAACGTGTTAGTCGCAGATGAAATTTAATAACGATAAGAACATTTATTTATTTAATTACAAACATTATTAAACGCAAATATTGGGTTGAAATATAATTATTTTATCACTACCACATGCTCACACGTCTCCTCACTATTAAAACTCAATTGCAACTGACCTATGCTAAATTGAATATTGCCATCCTATGCATACTTGTTCCACTCACTCCAATACATGTATATTTAAAAATCTTTGTAACCATTACCACATAACGTTCATGAATGAAATCATTGCTAAATTATTTAAGAAAAGATAAATTTCTGACATCCAGAAATTATTTTCCTTCCTTTTAGCCGTAATAATAATTTTATTAATATTATTAAATGCACGAGTAATGAAATGGATATGGTAAAGAAAAATTTGGTTTCGAAGGGGTTAGTTTTATATTCTTGACCAGTTTCACGTAAAGGTATAAGTATTTTCAACGAATAGCAGCAAAAAATGAACCCTTTCGCTACGATACCCTCCTACCGAACTGAAAGTACATTTTTGCAGTACAGGTCGCAGCAATTTTCGTTAGTATGAAAAAAATATGCGCCTGGACATTCAAGTACCTGGTGTAATTAATTACTTAACATACGCGAATGAAAATAAAAACAGAATGTGTACTTACACTTTTAGCAAATGATTATTTTTTTATGTGCACCCTTCGTCGCAAAAGGGTTAAGAAATTAAAAGGTCAAAAACTGAGCTTTAACCATTCCATGGTACGATAAATTCAAAGCTCCGTAAATATTCATGCAATTATTTTCTTTCTTTATCCATCGCCTAGCATTAAATATTCCATATCGCGAAATATTAAAATTCAAATGACCCGAATTTCCCTGGAATCATTTTAGTAACCGATATTACTTATTCCATAGTATGAAGAATTAAAATCCAACAATCTTCAAAAATTTCTCTGCAATTAATTCCTATTTTCGTTCTGGTAAAAACAATATCGATTATTCCAAATCGTCAGAGATTAAATCCCAAATATACAAATTTTCATAGAATTTTCTATTTTTATTCCGCACTGAAAATTAATTATTCCACAGTATAAATATTAAAACCCAAATTTCCTAAATTTTCATGCAATTATTTTCTTCGTTTGCTCAGCAACTATCATACGATTATTCCATATCGTGAAAAATTCCTAATATTCCATAAATTTCTGTTTAATAATTCTCTCACCCTCACTCACCCTCCACCCACCACCCACCCACCCCCTACCTCAAAATAATAATCACCACTCCGTATCATGAAGAATTAAACTCTAAATACCCCAAATTCACAACTATATGTCTTTCTTTCTTTCTTCATATGAAACAATTAATATTAATTATTCCATACCAAAAATAATTAAAACGGAAGTACCTAAAATTTGCATGAAATTATCTACTTCCTTCTCTCAACGATCATCATTAATCACTCGGTGCCGTTAGAAACAAACTGCAAACAGCCCAAATTTTCCGGCAACTCTT
>NW_016908206.1:253898-265781 GCF_001483705.2 Eufriesea mexicana | reverse complement strand
CTCTTTCCCCTTTCGCCTTTTCACATCTCTTCGAGGCGTGATTACAATAAAAAATGATCGACTCTCGTGATCAAAGCTCGTTTAATCAAGCGGGAACGATTGTCCGTGTCTGAAAACGAGGAAAGCGCGAAGTCTGAGCGCGTTCGAGTAGGTTTGACGTATTAAAAGGGCACTGTATTCTCCTTATACGCGTGGAACGAGGTTATACGAGTACCTTCCAATTACAGGCTCACTTGACACAGATCGTCGCTGCCTCAAAGTTCCCGCCGCCTACGACTTTAACTGCCGCCGGAAATTAGTCGGCGACAAGTATCGCGTGGCCGTCCGCACCCGCGCAAAACGCATTAGGGTGGTTACATAGTTCATGGGGTGCCACTGTATTTGGCTCACATCCTCACGGAATGTAGTTTAATCCGTATGAAGTCACTATCGAGCGATGAAATTTGTATTCGCGGTCCTGGGACAATTGGAAGCAGGTTGCGATCGATTCGAGGAAGCATCCGTGTCTTCAAATGCAAGAAGAAAGAGGTTACTGAAATTTTTATAGCTAATAGGAGTATTGTCAGAATTCGACTTGCATTTGTAGCAATGATCGAGTATTTTCAATCTGTTGGTCACAACAAAAGTAAAACTTGTTAAGAATGCAATGAACCGATGTAGATGAGACGCTCACAAAAGGGATCAAACGTGATCTGTGGCATATGAAGAATATTCAGCAACTGGTAATGGAAAAAGTCAGCCCGCGGATTATTCCGCGCTCGGTGATAGACGACAGTCGTAGCTTGCGGATTATTCCGCGCTCGGTGATAGACGACAGTCGTAGCTTGCGGAATATTCCGCGCTCGGTGATAGACAACAGTCGTGGCTCGCGGAATATTCCGCGCTTGGATGCAAATGGGTCAAAGACAGATGTGATTAATTTTAGAAAAATTAGGAAAAGGTTCCAGGAAAAAATTAGAGAAACATTAGAATAATTAGAAAAAGGTCTATAATTAGATTTTTAGGTTTTATAATTTAGGTTTTTATAATAATATCCAGGTGGGTGGTCGGGTTATTAAATATAGTATAATGATGAAGATATGTATGATTATTGGGATGGAGATATCGGTGTTATTGTAATTTGGGTGAGTGTCATATTAGCGATTGTAAATATGATATGTAGATTTATGTATTTTGGTTAGATACGTTCTTCAGTTTATTTTGGGTAGTCTGGATTATTGATATTTGGTAGTGAACTAATTAAGTAGTTATTAAATTGATTATTTAGATAAAGTAATATTTGTTGCTGTACTAATTAGGTAGTTAATTGCACATCAATTTTGCATTTAAATATTGCTGTAATATTTAAGGTACTTTTGTGTATTTGTTTTACGTGCTCAAGAAATACTTTCAAAGAATGGAAGATGTACTATTGCAGAGGAATTAAAATATTGTTAATTATTAACAGACAAATTTATTTTTTGTTTTCTCGAAATTGCACGGAAATGTTAATTTGATGCATGTGTTCTATCACCACATTTAGGTAGATGCAATTTAATTCCTTTTAATAATCAATAATTAAACTGGTAAACAAACTAATTGGGGGATTTATATATAATCTACGATAGGCTGAAGATCGACGGAAAATCACGATCGTTGCCAATTTTATTTAATAATGACGTATCTTTTATAATAAACAAGAATTTGTTGATTTTTTCGTTTTTATTATAAATTCATGCTTCGGGTAATATGTCATTAAAAATATTAATTTGTTATTAATGATAAATTTGATAATTTAGTATTATTATCAGAAAAACTCACATTTTTTGGAAACTGTAGGTGATAGAGCAATTTCGATTAAGGATTCGTGGTCAGGAAAGTAAACTCTGCAAGAATTGTCTGATGAATATTACAAATTAGAGAAAAAGTTAAAATTTGTTGGACAGTGTAATCAACATCACTCGAATTTTAGTAATTTTTAATAATTTTAGATGTTTGTTTGAGCTTTGTCTTCTTGTGATCATTTTCGATTAAAAATATATCATTTTCCTTAATCTCTGAGTTCTATCGTTCTTATCTACTAAATTAATATTAGACTAATTGATTGAAAAATTGCAATTAAATAATTTCGCAATTAAAAAATGATATATAAAAATAGCAGTTTTGTAGTAGGAAAATCAATATACCTTCGTTAAACAAAGAAAACGAGGGTTTTAGTAATTATAATATAAATAATAATTACGAATATATAATTTATTAGTAGGATTTATTACAATGTAATTCGTAGCAATGTGATTCGTTTGAAAAAGGGGATATTTGATGAAATTACAAGACATTTTCTCCGTATCGAGAGCCGGAATAAAATAATCCTTAAACGGTTTTAAATTGAGAATGCATAATTAATTTATCATGATTTGTTGGCGGTAGATTTATTATCCGGTTGGTGAACCAAATTATGATTTATCTTCAAGCAATTGCTTGCAAATCAATCTCGTATAATGTATACTTGTTTGCACATATACATACATACATACATACACACATCACGGTTGATCTAATATAGTGGTCGGTTTTGGTGGCACGCCACAATTTCTGTACTTTAATGAGACTCGTGATTAATTTTGCTGCCAAAGTTTTGCTTTTAATAACGCTCGAATTCTTGATTTTAGCACATTGAAAAAAGTTGCAAACGAATTTGCACAACTTGTATGAGATGGCATATCGATGTTTACACTGTGGGTGTATCTGTGTTGTAATAAAAAGATTGTATATGTAGATAGGAATAAATTACATACCACAATGTGTGACAATAATGTAAATATAAGGTAAACAACAAAGTGTCATAAGTTATAAATAATATACATGTAGTATATTAAAATAGAAATTATTTAAAATTCTAAGTCTTATTAATTTCTCTCAGCTTATACATAGTTGGGATATTGTGATGTTCGGTAATAAATATATATACAATATTATTGAATTAAATAATTAATAATAAAACATTTGTCAGGATCTATTTCGTATTATAGGAGTTGAAGGTATAATATATAATACATAGTAGTTATAACATATTATAATATAATTTAGAATTCATATAAAATAGTGAAATCTTCCAAAATTCATATTTTTTATTAATACATTTCTATTTCATTTACTTATTAACTTCTTCTTTCAAAATATGAAAAAGATGTTCATGCCTGTTTTATCAAATTTCTATCAGAAACAGTAATAGAATTTCTAAATTAAATATTCAGTGACTCACATGATAATTGATCATTTTAATTGCAATTAGTATATCATTTTATTTTTTCTTCAATTCCATTCGTCCTTTTTGCATCTTAAAATTTTAGAAATCTTCAGTTTAAAGTCCCAGTAGCTTCATTCCTAGGTCCCAATAGTTTCATTCCTAGGTCCCAATAGTTTCATTCCTAGGTCCCAATAGTTTCATTCCTAGGTCCCAATAGCTTCATTCCTAGATCCCAATAGCTTCATTCCAAACTCCTATTAGTTTCGTTTCAAGGGCCCAATGGCTGCATTTCAAGGTCCCAGTAGCTTCATTCCTAAGTCCCAATAGCTTCATTCCTTGGTCCCAATAATATTATTCCAAGCTTTCAATAGCTTCATTCCAAGGTCCCATTAGCTTCGTTTCATGGGTCCAATAGCTTCATTTCAAGGTCTCAATAACTTCATTCCTAGGTCCCAGTAGCTTCATTCCTAGGGCCCAATAGCTTCATTTCAAGGTCCCAATAACTTCATTCCAAGATCTCATAGTTTCGTTACCAAGATCTCAATAGCTTCGTTACAAGGTTCCATTATCTTCGTTACAAGGTTCCATTATCTTCGTTACAAGGTTCAATTATCTTCGTTACAAGGTTCAATTATCTTCGTTACAAGGTTCAATTATCTTCGTTACAAGGTTCAATTATCTTCGTTACAAGGTTCCATTAGCTTCATTCCAAGATCCCAATACGTTCATTTCAAGTCTCCACTGACAAACAGAACCTTCAACAGTACTACATACCTACAGCAACAGTGCTTACTACACCTACCAATTTACAACAATACTTAGTTCATTTCTACCAGAATTTCCAGTTTACTCTTAGCCAAAGGTCCTTCCGTCACACCCTCTGTCCAATTGAAACTCCTTACTTTTCCAGCACCAACATTTATCTTATCCAATCAGAACAAAAGTGAAGAAAACACCGGATAGGACACGATGAGACACAACACAGATCAAAATCGAGAAATCACTTCGTCTTCGACATCGATCCAAGAACCATAGTGAATATTCTTATAAACGCATGTTCGAAACGGTACTCTGTTCAACATCAATGACTATAGTCACCCGTAGTAGCGAAAAGGTTAAATTGCTGTATTTGAATATAGAAATTTTTAGTTATCTATTTGGAATTACTGTAAGATAATTTTGTTGAATAATTTATTAATTTGTTTGTATATTTGGATATTAAAGGTAGTTGAAATTCGGTTTGCGTGATTGAGTGACAGTTTAATTTGGAAAGTAACTTGAATCTAAAGATAGGATGACGAAAGCGGATTAAACTAAGAGGTCGGAGACCGATGAGAGTTATATAAACTTATTTTGCAGTAATTTATGATAATTTAATTTAATCGAAATAAAGTATGTTGTTTTCGATGGAAATATTCCTAGAGTAATTGTGCCGTGCATTCCAATATTTGAATTATGAATTATTATAGCAAAATATATACTGATATCGATTCTAAATACATTAAATGGAACTATTATTCTAAAATACTTTCTTAAAAAAAAAAAAAAAAAGAACCACGATGCCATTATAATCATGTAATATCTTGCTAAATCTTTTTAATATTTGTATTTTCAATCACCTACGCAAAATAATATAAAATAATAAATATAAAATTCTAAATCCTTAATTCTAAAAAAGATTTCTCAATTTTATAAAATGTCACATTAATTTTCCACTTTAAAAATTACTTACTCCATCATCATAAAATAGGTACTAAATATTCCCTAAATAAACCACGTCCCTATTTATTCCCACGTAACATCCTCTTCAGTCTTTTACAAATTTTTATAACCTATTATCCACATCAACGTAAAAAATAATAAAATTCACACAGACTAAAGAAATCTCTAAAAATATAAAAGTCGACAATTTAAAAAATGGCTACATGTTCCTTCCACTGGAAAAATTAATTCTTCCTTAAACCCAGGAAAGAAAATTTCCAACTATAGTAAGCGACTTCAAGGACTATAGAAATATTCCAATTTTTGGAGCTTCCCTTTCCATCGAGGTGAGAAAAATTCTTCGCTCTTGGAGCTAGATTTTCGATCGACTCGTTCGTCAACGGAAATCCTTCATCCGCGTCGCGAGGTCCCATCGTTTCCGGTGGATCGCGAGGAACGAGACAGCGGACAAAATCTTCTCGCAAAGTTAAAATATAGAAATTCACAAAGCAGTTGACGAGGCACGGCCGCTGATTTCGCAACGCGCCGCTGACCCATTTTCCCGGCCGCTTTAACCGTTCGACAAAGCGGAAAAAACAAGAGGATTGCACGCCGTCGGCTCATAAGCTACCAACGAAATCCCTTCTAAATTGCAGCCGCATTATACGTGTCTGCGCCGGATAATCCGTTTCAGGGACGATGTGCTCGAAAATTTCCAAAGTTCCAAACATTCTGTCCGTTTCTGCTTTCCTGTCAACACCAGTCGACAACCACTCATCCACCCCTAGTTCTTCGAGAAAGGAGACTGATATGTGATATTTTGAATCAAATCCAGTAGGAAACTGTCGAGGAGCTGATTTTTCATGGTCAATGACGTGATTTAGAAATGGTGTCTGTTCGTCGCTTGTTGGGTCTGTCACACTTGGGTCCCATCTGCCGAGTCTGGTACTTTTAAAAATCCCCGAACTTCCGCCTTTACCTTTACAAATTAATCCGCTAATATAAAATATAATGTAAACCGTTAGGTCTTGTTATCGCGTTCGACGTGCGGTGCCCGTGCTAACCGATAACGCCCCGGGTTGCCGCCGCGAACCGACACGACTGGAACGCTAATTAGTGAAATAGCGAATTTGTGATCCTGTGATTGAACCCCTGTTCCCCTCTCAAGTGTTTATACCTTGTCCAGGTGAGGGGCTCGATTGCGCAATCGTTAAATAAACTATTCCTGATTTCTTGGACGCGTTCCTATACGTTTCTGAACTTCTGTCTTGCTCGCGAGTGTGCTGTGTTGTGCTCTGAGCTATCCAAGAACTGATAACAGGTCTGCTAAAGGTACAAACGTTAGAGTAAAAATCATGTTATAAACACGCTCTCCGGGATGGAACAGTATTTATCGATCTTCGAGTAGTTCCAACAGAAAGAAAACTAACCTCGATTTCAATTTACAAAGTAAACCATCGTGTTTTTGTTCTATTCAGTAACCAATAATTAATATCGAAATCACACGCAAACTAAAAATATAAGTATTATTTCGCAATAAAGTTCCATCTGTCCAAGTACAAATTTCAAAGCCAAATGCGAAGATTAAAGAAAAACATTTCTGAAAGTGCCATTTGTATCAGAAACAGTTTTATCGAACTTCTAGTATTTCCAACAGGAGAAGAAACTTATCTCGACTGCAATTTACAAGGTAAACCAGGGTATCCTTATTCCATTATTGTTTCATCCAAACACATATTGCCCCGCGAACATCTATTACTCGGAAATTCAATGAATGAAACGTAGCATAACGAGAATCTTGTTTGTATCGGTTAGCCATTATCCGATCGGAGAAACATAAGTCGAACAATCAGGCACCGAATTTCCAATGGGTTTATCGGAAACGTTTCCACGATCGAGTATCGGTTAATAAATAGGAACGTATAATTCAATTGCGGCGCGGTGATCGAGGGGACCAAAAATGGCGTTGTCCATCAGCGGCGTTAAATGGAAACGTGCGATCGCGTAATTGCCATCTATCATTTACCATGTTAACAACGGCGAAACAATTTTTCAATTTGGTCGATCAAACTTTCGACGTCTTTAATTAGCGAGGATTGAGAGCGAAACAGCGCTACACTGATTTTTATTTATATTTTTTACACCTCCCGTGTCGTCAATTAAATTTTTGTTCACCCTCTCACGTACATTTTCGGTGCAAGGATTATATCAGTCAAACGGGAAAGTAATTCAACGATATATACGATGTTTGCGATGAACGTTTATTGCAGTTATCAGCTGTGGTGGCGCTAGTGAGTTAAATGGGAAATCGTGTTAGGACTGCCGAAACGATTAGTCGTGAAAGAGCGATATTAAATATATAATATTTATAATTAATATAATAATAATATAATTATAAATAATATAATAGTAATTAAATATAATAATCGCGATATTAAATATATTGTTTTTGTATCTTCCTCCTCTAGCATTCTTCTTTTAATACATTATTTAATTATTTAATACACGTGTATGTTTAATTAATTAGTTCATGTAAATATCTAAGTTCAGATATACCTATTTTGTAAATAACACGCAATAATAATTCATTATTTTACGTATATGGAAATAAATATAGAATATAATGCACACAAGTTCCTAAATTTTTCCCTTACATCTTCAAATACTTAAATTACTCGAATCATAAAACAATAGCTTCTTTCTAACCTCAATTTACTCTGAAATGATACCAAATTGATTAATATTGTGCCAATATCGCAGAGATAAATTACACGCATTCCAGATAGTTTCCAAACGAGAATTAACTCTCAGCTGCAAGCACCAACGCGATGATACGTCAAAAATTCCGCTCTGTTACACACTGGAAAGCTTTCCGATTTCTCTCATTCGTCTTTACAAGGCACTTACCAACGATACGTCAAAAATCTCGCTTTGTTGCATTCTGAAAAGCTTCTTCGTTTCTCCTATTCCGGTATCTACCATCGAGGATCTGCTGTTCTGCAGCTTTCAGCGTTTTTTCTTCTCTAAAGCTAATATTCGATTGTTTCTCATTAAGTCGACGCGAATTCTTTCCCGTTCTCTGTCAAAAGAAAAATCAAACTACTACCCTCTTCCAAAAAAAAAAAAAAAAAGTTAAATAAAATAAAAAATAGCGACTTCTGCGTCGAGGCAATTAGCTCCCGGGCGTATTGGATCTTTGACCGAATGTCCTAATTAACTTAATTTCACGGTGGTGGTGGCCAGCGTATCGGTGTTGCGGTGCGGTTTAAGTGCAGCAATTTGTAGATGGCATCATGTAATTTGCACTCGACAGTCAAGTGCAATTTCGACGGGATCGCTCGATCCGCACGCGTACACATTGTGTCATGGAATGCTTTGAACAATCTGCAGCTTGTTTCGCGAATGTAAACCTATATTGGATCAAACGACCGTTTGTTGACAAGACACATCTTCTTCGTCGTAGCTGACCGAACAACTTATGGTACCCCGTTTCTTCTCCATTCTTTTGCTGTTTATGGAAGTTCTGCGAGGTGATTGGACTGGTTGAAGGAAGGACTCATCTGAGTTTCATGGAGATGTAATCTTTGTGAAAAATGTTGTTCGGTAACTAACAGCTAGATAGTGCGATGACCTCTCTTTTCATTTAAGCTTAATCTGAATTAAGATATTTATTTATAAGACATTTAGCCCTGAAAGAATGTTTAAAATGTTTGGGACATGGAATGAAACTAACCAACTATCCCTTGGTCTGGAAATCGGTCATCTTGAAGGAAGGGAAGGTCCTTCCAGACGAAGACGGTGGTGGAGGGCACCCTCTGCTTTCAAGATGAGGTACGCTGATGACCCCAACCGCAGTTTATGGCAGTTTATATGCGAACCACGTGGAACTCTCAGGCCTATTGTCAGCCAAGTCTTAAGTGCCGTTGCCTAATTTCATTAAATTAGAGTTTTCACGGATTTACGAATTAGCAGTTTAGAATCACCAGTAAGGAAAGTCAGAAGTTTTAAATCTCGGTCGTAAGGGAGTTGTCGGAGCATTTACTAATCCCTATTGTATTACATTAATCTGTTATTTTATTAACACTAGATTTATGGAACTCGTCAATTTGATGGAAGGGTTGTTCCAATTATACGATGGTAACAAATTTAGTTAACTTGTATTAAGACTGTTAATATAATTGTAGGGTAGATGTATCTAGGTCTTCGTGGATACTCCACTGCCAATATTCCGTCTTCAAGGGAGAGGTTGACTAAGTGCGGGGTGCTGTCTTCTTTGTCCTGATGATGATGATGGTTGTTCCTGTGGTGCTGGCCTGGTGGTATCCCCGTGGTTGTTGTTACTATAGATGGGGTAGCAGGTAGAAGGACGACGGGAAAAGGAAGGGATACGTTTCGTCCCGGGCATGGTAGCGGACCCAACAGTAAGGCTTGCTTAGCTAAGATCTTGCCTTAGACACTGAGATACTTAGGTGTCACGGGAACTTCTATTTAAGGGAAGTCGAGGCTTCACCGTGAAGAAAGTCCTCGAAACTCCTTCAAGTAGGAATCCATCTATTGGTCGCTACAATAATATATAATTGTTTTTAAATTAAACTAATCGTTAAAAAAAAAAGGGCACGTGGTTTCCTTTATCTGTCAATTTGACAGGTGTCCTCAGAAATAGGTATACAGATAGCGTCCGTAAATCTAGCGTTAACAAAGCATATTTTTGTCGTATCAAGTGAAATAATATTATTCTAATCCATCCCTGCTAATACGATCTTAAATTTATATTTTGCTTCTTATCGAGCGATTTGGTCTTTTTCGGAGTCTCGCGAGGTTGAATCAGTTAGGCGAAGGATAATAGTTAATCAGTGAACTTGTCAGACTTCCGAAAACTCGTATTTCGTAAACTCGCGATGCATTTCCTGACATTACCGAAGAAAAATTCCTTTCTATACCGAAGAAAGACGAGAGCAATTTAGTTTTAGTCGTGGCTCATGCTAAACCTTAATCTCTCTTAAAGTTTCATCCGTTTTCAATCTTTAGCCTGCAACAAAGTTTGTGTTCGTAGCAGACTCTTGGGTTTATAACATCGTTTTAGTAAAAAGTTTATTGAAAATTTAAAGCATATTAACTTTGCTAAAAGCGAAATGGAAAAAATTGATTAACCTTTATATAGGTTGCATTATATTAATTGAGCACGTGAGGCAGCATAAATTACCGAAAACTTCTTCAGTTTAGGTTTGCAAGTTGTACCTCTCTATATTTAATATCGTGTTAATTAAATTTCGATATATTATATTTATACTGATATACAAAAAGTATGTAATTAATATTACGCGTATATTAAATATATATTAAATAATATGATATGTATTAAATATAGTTAAATGCTAATTAACAATTACATAGTAAGTTACATAAATATGATTAAACATCTTGTCATCTTCCTATAAACAAAATTCGATTTTAATTCCAAAATTTATCTTTTTCTTTGTCTATGAGGAAAAAGAAAATGGCAGCCTATTATTTTCCAATCTCAGGTGAAATACAAATATTATTATACATTATGAATAGGAATTATTATTCTCCACAATTTGTAATAAACAAAGCAATGTTTATTACAAATTAACGCGATATTAATTATATACATAGTAATTAATTAAAAAATTCGAAATTTCTCCCACTGTCACTCAACAAAAATCTCTGTTCTTCGCGCTAGACGAATCGAGACCTAAATCGTCCTATCTTGTGCGCGTGGCTAACTCACAATAGACTGGAATCGTAGTCGAAACGGTAACGTTCGATATTCCTGGAAAAATCAAGAGATAGACGTCTCGCTTTCATCCGAGAATATACCATGCCACGGATGACTGAATGGAACTATTTGTCTACCGATTCTTCTTCAACCTTCCTAGCCAGATTCCTTATCAGAACACGTAGACTGCGTTCGCTACGTGAAAGTTACATTCGGTTCGAAGCGAAAAGTTTCTCCGAGTTCTCGCCGTTTTCATATCGTCGATCAAAGCGAGCAAGCGGAACAACGAGAAAAGGGCGTTTCCGTTTTTCGCAGAAATTTCGTTTCGGTTCCTTCCATGGGAAGGCGAAGGATGGACGCGGGTTGGTTTTAATGGATCCTGGACTGGGTGGAAGAATGGAACAAATAATTGCCGCTGTTGACCACTTTGTCTTAATACATTGTGGATGGATGACGACGTACCTCGTATTTTACTCAGATACTCGCCAAATTCTCAGAGCAAATGAACAAAGTATTGTATTTTTCTCAGCGTTAATTAAATCTTAATAACATCTAATCCGTCATGGCTCGTCGAGTGATGGATCATAGTTGATGAAGCAAGCTATATGTAAATAATGTAAATAATTGGAATTTGAAAAATATTGCAATTTGAGAAATGGAAATATTTATACGGAATTTAAAAATTCGAGTATTTCGTGTTTCGAAATATCGGGAAATTCTTGCGATGAATAATTATTGGAACCGAGGAACTTCAGCTGCTACTAAATTGTCTGAATCATAATGGGTGTGTATAGTATGACAATCAATAGTCAGGTACAGATGCTGCGTGAATTATAATCAATAGAAGATAACTCTCGGCTATGTGTACGTTTACGTAAATCCATTGGATATTATTCAATTCGAGCTAAATCTGCTTGATCCGAAATCACTATTGTGCGAGAGTCATGTGACAATGATTTGTCTGAAACTGCTTTAATACGGTTTGCATGGGGATATCGAACAACTTGACAAGCAAGTTAGGGACATCTTGGGGCGAGATATCTCCCACGTCCATTAAATTAATTCTAGGCTGATAAACTGAATTAATAATTCATTGAAATGTTTATTGGAATTGACAATTAACAGTATTGACCATTTTTTGGAACGCAGATTAAAATATATATATATATAAATTTTTATATATACGTGCAATGATATTAGTAAGTAATATTAATAC